>NW_024055499.1:2381746-2593257 GCF_902713615.1 Scyliorhinus canicula
TGTCAGCAAGGTTTAATCAGCATTTTCCACTTGGAGATCAGTGGAATGTTTCAGAAACTGAATTATAGATTTTGCACCAAAAACTATTCAAGATTAAAGTAAAAGTTCATAGACGCTATGCAAGTGTGTTCCTGGGAAAGATCTTGAATGAAGAGGAAAGATGTTTTTAAAAAGAGACGTTGCAGCCCCCAAATCAATGACAAATCCAGAATATTGAACTGCAGCCTGTTATAGGGGTTGTTGACATCAGCAGAAATAAACCAAATATTGTAAGACTATCGATCTTGTATATGATTAACAGCAGAAATAACAGCAGAATCCAGTCTCATCAGTCACTCATGAAGCTGTTGATACAAAGAACAAAGAAAAGTGCAGCACAGGAACAGGCCCCTTCGGCCTCCAAGCCCGTGCCGACTATGCTGCCCATCTGAACTAAAATCTTCTCCACTTTCTGGGTCCGTATCACTCCATTCCTATCCTATTCAAGAGTGGTGACTTGAAAGAGGTCCACAAGATTATGAGGGGCATGGATAGAGTGGGATGAGCAGGCAGGGTGGAGTGGTCAGTCACCAGGGGCATAGGTTTAAGGTCCCTGAGGCAATGTTTAGAGATGTGCGAGGCAGGTTCTTTTTACGCAGAGGGGTGGTGCGTGCCTGGAACGCGTTGCCAGGGGAGGCAAGGGAGGTAAATCTATAACCATTCTCTGAGTAAAGAACCTACCTCGGATATCCCTCCTATATTTCGAGGGCAGCACGGTAGCATAGTTGTTAGCACAATTGCTTCACAGCTCCAGGGTCCCAGGAGCGATTCCCCGCTGGGTCACTGTCTGTGCGGAGTCTGCACGTCCTCCCCGTGTGTGCGTGGGTTTCCTCCCACAGTCCAAAGATGTGCGGGTTAGGTGGATCGGCCATGCTAAATTGCCCGTAGTGTCCTAAAATGTAAGGTTAAGGGGGGATCGTTAGGTTATGGGTATAGGGTGGATACGTGGGTTTGAGTAGGGTGATCATTGCTCGTCACAACATCGAGGGCCGAAGCGCCTGTTCTGTGCTGTACTGTTCTGTTATGGAAGCAGATACATGAACGGCGTTCAAAAGGCATCTTGACAAACACATGGATAAGATGGGTATAGGGATACAGCACAAGGAAGTGCTGAACGTTTTGGCAAAGGTTGGTATCATGACCGGTACAGGTTTGGAGGGCCGAAGGGCCTATTCCTGTGCTGTATTGTTCTTTGTTCAAAGACCATGTTCAATGTGGGAGAAACAGTTCACGTGTTCGGAATGTGGATGATGTTTTAGCCTATGGTCTGACCTTTCGACCGATATGTAGGCACGCTGGAAGAAACCTTGGAAATCTGGCGATTGTGGAATAGATTTAATCAGACCTGAGATTCATCGCATGTTCACACTGCGGAGCAACCGTTAATGTTCTCCGTGTGTGGAGGAAGAGATTCACTCAGTTTACCAGCCTCACTTCATCATGGTCAATCTGTACTGGACTGTTACAAAGTCCAATGTACCTTTCTGAAATTTGGTGGCCAGTACAGAACACAGTTCATGCAGGAAAAGACAGCAGGAATTTCTCTAATCTGTGATTTACAAGGACACATTCTTGGTTCCCAGCAGTTACGTTTCTGCAATAATTTACATCATTTTCCCTAAACTACCCTGCCTGTTAATTCTATTATTTCTGATAATTCCATTACTGTAGCTATAAACATTACATGTTAGAATTTAATAATCTGCTCCATTATTCACTCTGGTTTAAGTTTATGTTGAGGTTAATAACAGACAAACTCTGTCCTCTCCCCGATCCGATTAGAGTTTCCAATGAGTCGATTCTGTGGAATGGAATGTCTTATCAGCGTTTCCACGGTGACCTGTCTGCAGTGAAGCACCTGCTTGAGTTTCTAACACAGACTAACTTCTCTCTCCCATTGCACACATTATATCAGACATTAGATGTCAATGTATTTCAGCCATGTTATGTTAATATCTCCAAAACTCTAGAAGGAGTTCAGATACACAAACCTTTAATGTGGGAGGACAAGTTGATAAAGTGTTTCAAAAACACATGGGATCCAAGGTTTTATAATTCTAAGTGTGGAGTACAAAATGACAGATGTCCTGTAAACCTGGACAAATCATTGGTTGGAATATTAGATCAGGTTTTGGGGATCTTACACCAGGAAGGATATCAAGGCCATGGAGAGGGTGTAGAAGAGATTCACTGAGATGATTCCCAGGGAAGAGAGGCTTTAGTTACCAGGAGGGATTAGAAAACTGGGGCTCTTTTCATTCGGACAGAGGCTAACTGAAGATCAGAGGGAGGGGGGTTTGATTCCACCCTTGGGTGACTGTGTCGAGTTTGCACTTTCTCCCAGTGTCTGCGTGGGTTTCTTCCGGGTGCTCCAGTTTCCTCCCACAGTCCAAAGACTGTGGTTAGCGCAGCTTAGTTGGATTGGCCATTCTAAAAGATTTCCGCTGAGTGTCCAAAGGTTAGGTGGGTTTCTGGGGATAGGGTGGAGGAGTGGTCCTGAGTGGGGCACCGTATTGGAGGGACAGTGCAGGTTTGATGGGGCTGAATGGCCTCATTCTGCACTGAAGGGATTCTATGGAACAGAAAAAAGGCTCGTATGAAATATCAATCAGATGGTATACGATGTTTAGGACTCTCACTGGATGGACAGGACAGCAGATGTATGGGAACATCACCACCTGCAAGTTCCTTTCCAAGCCACACACTGTCCGATCTTGTCCGACATCCAGTGCTGGATGAGCAGAACTTCCCTCCATTTAAATATTGAGAAGACTGAACACAATCCCTTTCATCCCCTCTACAAACTCCACTCCCTTGTTACCAATTCCATTCCTGTCCAATGTCTGAGGCTAAAGCAGACTGTTCACAACCCTGGTGAAATAATTCACCCCGAGATGAGGTCTTGACCACCAATCCACACTGTCACCAAGATTGCCACCTCAGGAACATTGCTCAACTCCACCTTAGTCTCTGTATTTTGTCGTGGTTCCCCAGGACGACAATTTGTTCGTACCTATTAAAACACCGAGAGTCTGAGAAGCGATCTTTCAAGCAGTGAACTTTATTTTCCTAGCACAAGAAAACAAAGCTGGGATGTCCGGAACAATCCGAAGAGCCTCAGGGCTTACTGTCTTTTATGTACATTTCAACTCCATATCTCAAACTCTTATCTTACTTTACAGCCCTCTTATCTTGCTTTCCAATCTGACCTTGCTTTGGCCACCATTGTTTTTAGTTGGCCCTTTATCTGTCCCATTCGAGATTGGTCGCTCCCTATTTCCTCTCTTTGCTTCTTAAACCATGGTGGGTTATAACTCTTGTCCTTATCTTGCTCCTGTGTAAACTTCCCTGCTTGTGAAACAATCGTGGTTTTGCTGACTTAGGCCGAATGTATAGAAAAACATGCTCACTCTATTCTTGTCTTTTTATGGCCATTATTTATGGTCAACCATTAAGTTGAGCCACTGAGCAGTATTCATTGTTCTCCCAAGTGACTATTATTTGTCTTTGTTAATTAGTAAATGCTATACTACTTTTCTGGGTCTTCTGCTTTAATCATATTAACTATACTTGATTACATTAGTCACACGAGGTTACCCTAGGTTACATACTCATCTCAATACTCACCTAAATCTACTTTATCATTTCACTAAAACCTATGATTCTGAACTTCATACCTAACTCATACAATATCCAGTACAAATTCCCTTACATGTCCCCCCCTATGAGGCTATTCCCTAGCCTCATACCAATTACCAGCTCAAATAATCCCCTTGCTTGATCCCATTTACATTTATTTTAATCACTCTTTGCAGGCAATGTGGAGGAGCCGAATACTTTGGTCAGGGATCACGTCCCTATTCCATCTTTATCATAATCTATCTATCCAGGTTCTGATTCTTGGGTTGCTCCCCCAGATTGCCTGCTCCTGACAGTCATCAGCCAAAAACCTTCCCACCCTTGCCAAGGGAAGGGAAAAAGACTGATTCCTGTGTACAGACTAAGTTCTCCTAGTCTCTTGCGGATTTCAGCCAGGTGCTATTGTTGTTACAAAGCGATCTTCCATTATTATAGTCCTTTCACAGAGTGATGAGTTTCAATCTCGACCAAGGTCATGGTGAATCCACTCATCGGAGGCAGCTCAAGGTTTTCCCGTTCCTCTCTGTTTTTCCTCGTGAGCGTGAGCTGCTTGTCACATCATCTGCCGTGCTGCAACTCTGGTAAGGAAGGATCTCAGGGCGGGTAGAAAACAACAAAATATGAGTCCTAGAACGGTTATGATTGTGATTGCTACGCTCCAGCTTTGGCAAACCATGCCCCCCATCTTCCTAACATTCTATCCAACCAACTCCATGCCTCATGCCCAAACCCAGCATTTTCTTTCACTTCTGTCCTAAGATTCTTCAACTTATTCATGGCTTGTGTAAATGACCCCTCTGGATCAGTGTTGTTAGGGATAAAATGTGCAACACTGGTCTCCAACATAACACAGACCCCTCCTTTCTCTGCCAGGAGCCAATCTAATGCCTGTCGATTTTGCCATGCCATTTTACTGGTCGCATCCAACTGCTCTCCCAATGCTTCCAGGGCATCATCCGAATAATTAATAAACCTCTGCTGATTATAATAGATGTAATTGATCCACTCAGTGTTTTGCTGGGTGTGATCCAAACAAAGATGGATTCAAACCCTGCAGCTATTTCGTTCCTAGCTTTGAACTCATTCGGGATGCCTCGGGGCTGTCCGATTGCGTCTAGTTGTACCCTAGGGTCAGGGGTATATGCCCTCTTAACTTTTCGTGATTTAATTTCTTTTTCCACCGGCAGTATTACAGTGCTCTGGGCCAACATAACTCGGGCACACAGTCCCCTCCAATTCAGTGGTAAGTGTGCCAGCAGCCCTTTTTCCGGGCCACAAAGCCACCAGAGATCGGCCAGTTGGTTTACTTGATAGTCTAATACATAAGGAGGGGGTGGCGATCCCCCTTTAACTGGGATGATCAGACTAAGGGCGTCAGTTATATTCCAAATCCTTTCACACTCTCCTGTGTAGTGTCCCAACTACTCCCCGTGCTGCTTTCCCTCCAATAACAATCTTGGATTCGTAAGTCAGGCTGCACCCTCCATTCCTTTGGGGCCGCGTCCATTGCCGTTCTTGGCCAATTTGGACAATTGTGGGCTATATTGTAAATGCCTTTTTTACCCCAGCAAGCAGGACACAGTGGTAGTGCCACATCGGCGGCTTCCCTTTACAAAGGTCAATACATGCGGATCCTGAACAGTTTACCGTCTCATACGTGAGCGTCCGATTCCCTACCTTATATGTCTGTGTATATGTGGTGTGTGCACGGCAATTTTTCTTTTTCCAGATTTGCCGCATGGTTCTACAGTCTTCTGATCCCCATGGGTACATCAATTACTTGGGTGTTAGGTCTCTCTGATGCACATACCACACAATCTTTCCCCTCACTGTTTTTCTGACCTGTATACTCAGCCCATTTCCACCATTTGTTTCTTGTTGGTTTCTCCCAAACAGTATTCGTACTCACTAATCGTCTACGTCTTGTTTGTCTTAATATCTACTACCTTCCTGATTCTGCACCCCTATGTCCTCTGCATCCCACTTTCCTTTTTTATGGGTCAAGGAAGTCCCCAAGGGAAATAGTTTCCAAGTCCCAGGTGGGGAACGAGGCCCTTTCCCTGTTCTCACCTCCCTCGGCACCTTGACTAACAGGCTCAGGCTGGGCATTTGTATCATCAGCCAGCTCATGCACAGAACCACTCTCATCATCCGCATACTATTTCTGTTCTACTTTGGCTCTGCTCCTCCTCCTCACGATTCTCCTCGTGTAGTGCTATCTCTTCCTCGCTGCTACTTCTATCCGCCCTGCCACTATCTTCAGTCTCCCTTCTCTCCCCTACCCCGGGTACCGTCCTGGTACAATGGTTCAAGTGATACCACAGTGTACTGCCTTCTACTTGCAACGCCGTGGGGAGATACTTTGGTGACTTCAAACAGCCCTTCTCGTCTGGGTTCATGCCAACGTCTCCGGAACTTTCTGATGTATACTTGATCTCCCGGTTTGATCTGGTGTTCCGTTGCAGGGCTCTCCTCCTCCTTGGCCTTTTCCCTGTTCAAAAATAGTTCTATGTATAAAAGTTAATTGTCGTACATACTCTCTTGTGTCCTGATCTAAACACTCCAACGCGTGGGCCCCCTGCTCCCCGACTCTTTGCACCGGCATTACTCTTCCTGTCATCATCTCATGTGGGCTTAATGTGTGATTCTGTTTTCCTGACTCCTGTATTGCATTAGAGCCAATGGCAGAGCATCTATCCAGTTTTTTCCTGTCTTGCTGCAAATTTTGCTTATTTTAGCCGTGAGGGTTCCGTTTGCTCTCTCCACAATTCCTTGGGATGTGACGGATGATACACACATCCAAACTTCTGCTTATTATTCGGAGTGCTGAGAGTGTCTCTCTCATGCCCTCCCTATAAAAGCAGATCCATTGTCTGAACTTAATTGCCATGGGTATGCCAAATCTTGGGATCATTATTTTGACAGGAAGTTAATTACCGTTCCAGATTCCTTGATCTTTGGATGGCGTTGCTTCTATCCATCTGCTGAATCTATCAAAATCACTAGCATGTATCTTTTCCCCCTTACCACCTTTCCCATATCCACATAGTCCATGCATAGATGTGTTAAAACGGCCCTTCGGGAAGGGGTATTGCCCTATTGGGGCAGTAATGCCCTTCCTGATATTATCTGAGCACACACTCACACAGACCTGTATATAGTCAATTGAGTTTTTGCAGGTATGGTGACCAGAATCCTTCCTTCTTAATCTTCCTAGCCACTTCTCCTCTTGCAACAGTGATCCACTCCATGTGCTTCACTAATTAGTACGGTTAGTATGATGTGGTGCCATGACCAACCCCCTCACCATTTCTCCATATTTTGTCAATGTTGTCCCTGTAGGCTCCTCTATCTTTCACTTGTTTTTTCAGCTACAGGGGCTTCTTCCTGTAACGGTGCCCATCTTCTAATGGATTTGAGGTTCGATTATCCCCACACCTGGCCCTGGGTGCGGCCTTGCTATGTCTACTGGGCTATCGTAGCCTCAATGCATCCTGACGCTTCTTTAGCCGCCTTGTCGGCTTTGGTATTTCCCTGTGTGAAGCTATCCGTTCCCCTTTTTAATTGCGCCTGACACTTAATTATGGCTAATTCCCCTTGGAACCCATCATAGCCCTTATTAAAGCCCTGAATTTGACCTTCGTGTTTGAATTGGTCCTCCTCCGCTTTTCATAAATCCCCTTTGCTTCCATATTGCCCCAAACAGGTGACAAACCCCGTGGGCATAGGCCGAATCAGTATAAATTTCCACTGCTTCCCCCGTTTGCTAACCTCACATGCTCTGGTCAGTGCTTCAAGCTCCGCTAACTGGGCTGAGCATGGCTGCTCACATTCTTCTGCCTCCAGTACCTCCAAATGTTTCCCTTTCTGTTCAACTACTGCATAGCCAGCATGATTTCCCCTATGATCCCTATGACACGAGCCATCAACATACAACGTTCTCTTTTCTTTCTGTGTTTAACCTATCTGCCTTCAGATCTTTCCTCAGTTTCATAAACACTTTGTCTCTCTTACACACTCATGCTCCTCTCCCTCATGTGGCAATGGCATATATTCAGCTGGGTTGGCCCTATTGCACTTCACTATCGTAATGTCCGGGAATGTGGTCAGCATTTGAAAATGGTGAATTCTAGCCGGCGTCAGAACAAACTTCCCTTTTTCAATCAATTCAGCTACTTTATGGTATACATGTATGTTTATCGGATATCCCATTGTGACCGTAGCTGCCTTTTCGTACGCCCACCAAGCTGCTGCCAGGCTTGATAGCACGGAGGGTATCCCATTGCTACGTCATCTAGCTTGGTACTATAATATGCTTACAGTCTGCCTTCGCCTCCCTTGCACATTTCCTGTGTTAACACTGCTGTAGCAAATCGCGCTTCTCTGTTACTCACAAATAAGTCAAAGGGTTTGTCATAGGTCGGTAAAGCCAATGCTGGTGCCTGTGCCATTTCTCTCTTATATTCTCAAATGCGTCCTAACGCATCTTTATCCCATTTTAGTTTGGCTTTTAATTTCTTCACACCCTGCTTCCTTCATTATCTTTCGTAGTGCCTGCGTTTTTTCTGCATAGCTTTCCACCCATTCTGACTGAATCCTGTCATTCCCAAAAATGTCATCATTTGTCCCACCGTCTGTGGTTTCGGAATTTTCAGTACTGCTTCTATTTGCTGTGAAGCTATCACCTTCTGCCCTGCTGATATTTCTCTCCCCAAGTATTCTACCTTTCTCTGGCACAGCTGCAGCTTCTTCCAGGATACTTTATGACCCCCTTCTGCTAGTCTTTTCAAAAGTTTTAAACTATCCTTCCTGCATTGTTCTTGTGTTTTCTGTGCGTAATAGTAAATCATCCACATATTGTATCAGTGTTCCTTCCAACTGTATTCCTTCTAAATCTGCTCTCAACACCTGATTGAATACATGTGGGGAATGTTTAAATCCTTGGGGCCATTCTATTGTATGTGTATTGTTTCCCCTCGTACGTAAATGCAAAGAGATACTGACTTTCTTGAGCTAGTGGCACACACTAAAAATGCCGAACATAGGTCGATTACAGTAAACCATCTACTTTCAGGTGGTATATTTGGTCAACAAGGTGTAAGGGTTTGGAACCTCTACTGGCATATCTTCTACTACCTCATTAATTGCCCTTAGGTCATGGCACCAATTCTCCATTTTTCTCCGTCCGCCTTTTTTACTGGTAGGAGCGGTGTATTACACCTGCTCCGGGTTTCCTTTATACCCCTGCTTCTATCAATCCCTTAATCGTTCTTCTCTAATTCCTTCAATTGCTTCTGTCTGATTGGGTATTGTGGCCTATAGGGCCCCTGGCGTCCTGTCTTTAATCTGACTTCAACTGGATTAGTGTTTTTAACCCTCCCTACATCCGTGTCCTGTCTGGACCACAACTCCTGTGGGAGGGAGTTCAAATCCTGCTCTAAGCTCTCTCTCCATTCCAGTTCCTGTTTCTCACTTTGCACTCCTATTGTTATCTGCTTTGGTTTCCCAAGCATCTTAACATCCAAAATTATTTTCGTCATTTGTCCATCGCTGGACGTCCAAATATCTACATTGTCTGTCTGGACAAATTCTAAGTCTTGTGCTCTCAACACCATTGGTCCTAGGTCCTTTGATCTATATCCCGGATTTACTTTCAATGTGACATGTGGCTCCGCCCCAGGTACAGAGAACCATTTGTCAATCCATTCATTCCTAACGATTGCGAGGGCCACTCCCTCTAGTCCAATTAAAATACTTCCTGACTTTATTTCCTGTTCTCGTCCCGCCTCCCTTTCCCATTTCTCCTGTATTTCAGGTTCCTGCCCTTCATCAAATATCATTGTACTGTAATTCTGTTCTCGGCCATTTGGCTTGTGGAACCCAAGTGTCTATAAGTTTTCCCCAAACTTCCCATATCTGTTTTTTAATTTGTTCCTCTATATCTCCCAGCCAATATACATTAACCCCTTCCTTTCCTGGTATCTCAAGTGAATACATTCCCATCAAATCAATTCCTTGTTCGGTGCATTCTAATTTCAGTCCTAGACCTAGGATTGCATCCCTTCCCAATAGGTTTAAAGGAGTTTTATCACATACTAAAACAGGTACATGGGTAGTTTTGTTTCCAATGGTAACAGGCACCGGCGTCGTCATTCGAGCTAGTGTTTTTTCCCCGAGAACCCCACAGTTTTTACAAACCGGTTTGACAATGGTAGGTGATCCGCATATTTCGTTTGTATGCACGTACACGTGGCGCCGGTGTCTATCATCATGGGGACCTCGATCCCGCCTACTCTAACATTAACTATAGGTTCCTGCTCTGCGGTTTCTGTTATTTGTACGTACTGTCCTACCATTTCGGGGTTCTCTGGGCCTCTCTATGCGAAACTCTGATGGTTCACCGGCCCTTGAAACATCGGGATGCTGTTCGGCGACCCTTGGATCAGCTGTTGGCCTGCCTGTTGCTGGTTTTCTCCCTGTCTGGTGGAACTCCGCGGGAAATTCCTTTTTATGTCCCTGTCTCGGAGTCTGATAATTAGCCTGTCCCTGCCCTCTCTGATTCTGAAAGGGTGGCCTACCCCTCCCTGTCCTTTCCCATTTTTATTGCCAGTCAGTCTGGATTTTGCAGATGGCGTACGCGATTTTGATATTTAGGCCATGGGCTTGTGGTTATGGACAGGGGGAAGGCAGAAATGTTATAGGTTACGATGGGCTGGCCTCCATCTCCGTTCCCCCCTATTGTTAGTGCAGGAATTTCCCCTGGCTTTTGCTCCACCACCATCGGTGCTATTTTTCTGGGTGTGAGATCTTCTTTTGCCTTTAGCTTATCCTTGTTTTTGATCTCCTCCAATTGTGCCTGAAGGAGTTTACGTTGTATCGCCTTCAGCTGTTTGTCTGCATTCTTTTCATCTTTGCGATGTCTTTTCTACTGCATGGGCAACAATCCAACAAACTCCCGGTAGCTTTTTGAGTCCAAGCCCCCACATCCTCCAGTCTTGTCTTAGCTGAGACTGCAGGCCCTCTAGAATTGCAGCCCGGACATGGAGTTGGTCAGCGGGTCATGTTAGAATGTCCCTCTCCGTGTCCCTTCTCACCTTTTTAATTGATTTCCACTACACAGCTGCATTCTCCTCCTCACCCAATGGCTCTCCCCCTTAGGGTTTTTACAATTCATTCGATTGGGGTACTATCCTCCAGTGCCGCCAGATGTCTTGTCGGTAACAGGTCCATTAGTGTCCCATCTACCTCTGGGTCATAAGCTGCGTCGGGATGCCGGCACGTCTCATTACTTCTTCTGCCCTTTGGGTCCATTCCTAGCACCTTTGTCAGGGAGAGCTTTGATAGTCCACCCAGTGCAATCCTTTTCCCACATGTCTGCCTCCAACTGTCCAATCCACCTTCCAGCTCCATCCAAAATATTGGGTAATTCATTAATTAGATTAGGCAAATCCTGACCTGACCAAGGGATATACTGTGGTCTGCCACCCTTCAGAATCACCGGGAACATCTTTTTCCCTCTTTTCTCCATATCTGGAAACTTTACAGTTGGTGTCTTACCCGCGTCGATTTCTTTGTTCCCCTAACACTGATTGTCCCCCTTCGTCGTTACTACTTTCTTCTGTCTCTCCTTCCACTCTTCTCCCTCGATTCTCTCTGGGTACTTCCACCTCCATGCTTTCCCCACTTCTCGTCTGTCTGCCTCTTTGTGCCCGTTCCAACATGTTTCCTTTATGCTTCTTTTTCTTTCTCTTTCCTCTCTGCTGGGCTTCGACTCTCTTTTCTTTATTTTTCCCTGTGACGCCTTACTTTCACCCTCGCAAGGATCATGACTTGTTTTCCACTCATATTTCTTCTACCATTCTTTCTTCCTCTTCTCGTTCCTTTCCTCTTTCATTACCTTCTTTACCCCATTCCAAAAGGTCTATTACATTTACTGCTTCCTCCAACTGCTTGCCTCCTTTGGTTTAACTCATTCAACTCCTCTTCTGTTTTCTTAGCCTCTTCCTCTACACCTTGTTTCTTTTCTAACTCCCTTTGTGCCCATTCCTCCTTCGTCCCCTTTTCTGCTGTCAAATACTCCCTCAAAATTCATCGTGCCTGATATAACTGGGTACAGTCCCGTGGAACCCTGTTCCTCTGAGTATGGGGGCGGGGCTACATTTGGATCTTCCAATTTTGCTTTTTCCTGAAGTTGCACTGGCATTTGCATCCATACTTCCCTCCATGCCCTTCTCCTTTCTCTCCCTTCCTTTTCAAACAATGCCAGTATCTCTAGTTCTTTTTCTCGCTTCTCCTTTCTTTTCTTAGATTTATCTTTTATTTTATAGTTCTTTATTATTCCCTTCTGGTCTCACAACCTCTCTACGCACCATGTGCCTTCCTCCGGCCACTGTGTATTAGTTTTACTTGTTCTTTTGGCCCATTTTCAGAGACGTGTTCTATATCTCCCCTGAGGGCTGGGAACTTATCCCCTAATGTTCCACTGGTGTTTTAACTTTGTGTGCCATTACTCGTCTTTTCGGATTACTGTCACAATTTTTATCACTTAATCCGTCAGAGTTAGGTATCACAGTGATTATACTTGCTGTGTTGTTTTTCCGTGCTCAGTCCCCCTGTTTACCTTTACCTTGGGTTTCCCTTGCCAATATCTGTAACTCTAACCGGGGTCCCGATATCCACTTCCCCGTAGTCCCCCTGTCCCCGGCACTATCTTTCCTTTCCCGGGCTAGAGGGTAGTAGGTTTTTTACTTGCTCGTCTATGTGTATAGAAACCCTATACTCGATCAGATTCCTTTATTAATTTCTCTAGAGTTTCCAAGTTTATTTCGGCTATCCAATTCCTATCCGGCTATTCTTTCCCATTTTACATACGGCCACTCGTTCTCTACCTCTTCTAAGTAGTTATATGTGTAATTTTTCCCCAATCCAGTGTTGCTTCCGTTTCTGTTATTATCCTTTCTTAACCCCCTGACTAATCTTCCTTCCCAACCGATTGTACCAATCTCGCCGCTAAGCGGTTTTGTCAGTGTGACCTTTCCAATTGTTTAGTTATTACCCTACCTGTGTTCCGACTCTCCTTCTTATTTCTGTCCTCCACGCTGCTGCCTCAGACCAGTTTGTTCAAATTGGTCTTTTACTTTCTCTATTCTAGCTGTTAATCCCCCTCTCCGGGGTTAGATTCCCCTCCTGTGCTTTTGACTACCGTATTAGGCAGAGAGCGATCTCTCACTGATCTCTCTCCCTCTCGGTTGACGTCCCTTACCCGAGGTCCTGGGTAGGTTTGGACTGGCAGATTTTCCCACACTTACTCTCTTCTGGGCAAGTCCGTAACCTGGAAAAACCCGCTCCAAACCGGTTTGACTTAACCTAATTGCATTACCTTAGCGTTCGGCCTTTTTCCCGTCTCACTTTTTACCCACTCACAGACAATACAGTATTCACAGTGCGCTTTGCATGCAAAACTCTACTCTTCAGATCAGACTCAGTCTCTCAATACTATTTTACACAATTTGGTTTTAGTTATGCGGATATCTTTGTGGTTGGGGTAGATCCAGGACCAGCAAAGAGCCGGTGCGCCGGGCCGCGAGATCCCTTTTCCGACAACAGGATTTACATGCATACAAATCTGCTTACCCTGTTGTCAGAATGCCGGCTTTGGGATGTCCAGCCCCGGTCCGGCACCTTCGCCTCCGCCACTCTCTTCCAGATGCTTTTCTGGGCGATCTCTCACCAACCCTGCTCCGCAGCGCCAATTTTGTCGTGGTTCCCCAGGACGACATTTGTTCGTACCGATTAAAACACCGAGAGTCTGAGAAGCGATCTTTCAAGCAAGTGAACTTTATTTTTCCTAGCACAAGAAAACAAAGCTGGGATGTCCGGAACAATCCGACGAGCCTCAGGGCTTACTGTCTTTTAATGTACATTTCAACTCCCATATCTCAAACTCTTATCTTACTTTACAGCCCTCTTATCTTGCTTTCCCAATCTGACCTTGCTTTGGCCACCATTGTTTTTAGTTGGCCCTTTATCTGTCCCATTCGAGATTGGTCGCTCCCTATTTCCTCTCTTTGCTTCTTAAACCATGGTGGTTATAACTCTTGTCCTTATCTTGTTCCTGTGTAAACTTCCTTGCTTGTGAGACAATCGTGGTTTTGCTGACTTAGGCCGAATGTACAGAAAAACATGCTCACTCTATTCTTGTCTTTTATGGCCATTATTTATGGTCAACCATTAAGTTGAGCCACTGAGCCGTATTCATTGTTCTCCCAAGTGACTATTATTTGTCTTTGTTAATTAGTAAATGCTATACTACTTTTCTGGGTCTGCTGCTTTAATCATATTAACTATACTTGATTACATTAGGTCACACGAGGTATATTAACTATACTTGATTACATTAGGTCACACGAGGTTACCCTAGGTTACATACTCATCTCATACTTCACCTAAATCTACTTTATCATTTCACTAAAACCTATGATTCATGAACTTCATACCTAACTCATACAATATCCAGTACAAATTCCCTTACACAAGTTTGGACAACTGGTGAATCCCTGTCCACATTTGGAGCAGATGGACGGTCCTCTCCAGTGTGAACTCGTGGCGCGTCTGCAGTGGATGACTGAGTGACTCCGTTCTTCCTACACACAGAGCAGGTGAATGGCCTCTCCCCCAGTGTGAATGCACCGTGTGTTGCAGGTAGGATGATGTAAGAAATCAGTGTGAACACGTTGATGGGACATCAGTTCTCCAGAACCTCTACAGCGTTTCCCGCAGTCTGGGGTATTTAAAATGTCTCTCGGATGGTGTCTGGTAACACGCTGGTGTCCTCAGCAGGTTGGCTGAGTGAGCTAATCCTTTCCTCACACTCGGAGCAGCTAAACGGTCTCTTCCCAGTGTGGATCATTGGTGTCAATACGGGGATGAGGTAGTGAATATCTCGAATCTCTGATTGTCTATAATCAGCTCCAGCCTCACAACCTCCTAAGTCTCTGCTCTCCTCTCATTATGGCTTCCTGACCAGTCTAGTTGTATTCACTCCATGTTTGGTATCCATGCCTCAAGCTGAGGTCAAACTCTGGAATTTCCTCCCCAAACCTCTTGACTTTCTCTATCTTCCTGTCCCCTTTAAGATACTTGTTTAATCCTACCTCTGACCATCTGCCCTGCCCTCTTATCTCCTTACATCACTGTGTCCAATATTGCTTTTTAAACCCACCTATGGAGCACTCAGAATGGTTAATTACATGAAAGGCACAATATAATACACAGTGTTAGTGATTTGTTAGTGTGGGTGGAGCTGGGCTGTCTGTCTTCACTGCGGCTATTTGATAAACACCCAGTTCTTAAAGGTACTCTCACATGACAATTCTCAATTCTCCCTCTGTGTACCTGAACTGGCTCCGGAATGTGCTGACTGGGGGCTTTTCACAGTACTTCATTGCAGTGTTAATGTCAGACTACTTCTATCATAGAATTTACAGTGCAGAAGGAGGCCATTCGGACCATCGAGTCTGCACCAGCTCTAGGAAGAGCACCCTACCCACGTCAACACCTCCACCTTATCCCCATAACCCAGTAACCCCCCCAACACTATGGGCAATTTTGGACACTAAGCGCAATTTATCATGGCCAATCCACCTAACCTGCACATCTTTGGACTGTGGGGGAAACCCACGCACACACGGGGAGGATGTGCAACTCCACACAGACAGTGACCCAAGCCGGAATCGAACATGGAACCCTGGAGCTGTGAAGCAATTGTGCTATTCACAATGCTACCGTGCTGCCCAAATGTACTTGTGACAATAAAGATTAGGATTATTTTTTTTAATGTTCCGGCAAATTTCCATCCCGCCCACGATGATTCGCACGGCCGCGAAATATGAGCCCAACAAATGTGATGAAGCCAAATCTTTAAAATGGCAAAGTCTTTATTTCAAATTGTTGCCGTGCTGTCAGGGAAAGGGTTAACTTCTCTGCTTGTTTACAAAAGGGAAGAGGAAACATTCACAAAGATTCCCCAGCTTGTGAGCTCCGAAACATAACTTCAAGGCTGAAGTTTATCTTCAGAGATTGAAACATTTTGGTGTCTTTTCCAATTGTCCCATAAATTGTGATTCACACTGAAAGGTTTACTTTCACTCAGTAATTAGAACATTTCACTTTCTCAGCACTGACACTTTAGATCAAATCCCAATTGTTCTCTTCCCTTGTAGCTGGTGTGTGGAGAGATCATGTTCACTGTAGATCTGTCCACAGAAACCAACTGTGCTTCTGGGTACACTCAGTCTGCAAGTAGATGAATCTTTTAACATCACCCAAGTGAAGGTCTTCCCCTGACTCTAAGGAGTGAGATGTCCCTGTAGTTTGCTGTCTCCTCTGTCACTGCTGCTTTATTGCATCACACATGTTCCGTTGACCAGTCTCACAGTCCAAAAGGGGAGGGCAGGAAGGTGTGCAGTCGTGGGACTTTCTGTGTGTGAGCAGTTCAGCTGGAATTCCATCCTTGCCGGGCACCTTTCTGCTTGCTCAGCAATCAATGGCCTTTTCCAGCTCAAATGATGAGAATTCCTTGTCCAACTCAACCATGACAGGAAGCTGCAGGATCAAACAGAGACTGGGAGATGCCCGTCTCACAGGGGTACAGCTCACTGTTGTGTTCAACCCAGCTCCTCCTCACTCTCCACTCCACGACTGACACTGAGCATGCTCAGAGCACACACCGACACTGCCCATGCGCAACTGGCCTCATACACTCACTGATAGTGACCTTCCGCAGCGCGGGGGATTCTGGGTAACACAGCCAACCATAGAGCAATTAGTAAACGGCAAGATTCTATTTTCCCAGTCAGCAAAACAGAAGATCCACAGTTAGGCAAGATGCTGGGCATGAAGCACAATGATGAGGTTTGGATACTTTATTAATACAGAAAGCACATTATTCTGATAAGATATCACTTAGACATGGACAAGCAAGCAGGCTGATCTACAGTATGTACAGTATTACAAAACCTGAGACACGGTAATCATCTCATCAAACCAATGATAGGTTTTGTTTACTGGTCATAATTGTGATGGATCACACTCACTGATTCATGCAAATGCATACTCCCCAGGTTTTTGACGCCCACTCCCTCCAGACCTGTTTTCACTCCAAGGGTCTTGACAGCTGCCTCAGTCTTTATCCAGCCATGTATGTTCAGCTCACACTGCCCAACACCCAGTCTCTCCTGCACTGGGACACAGGGTTTCCATCACCAAAAATCGGTCCTGGTCCACACACATCGACGCTACCATCAAGAAAGCACAACAGTGCCTATACTCCTTCAGGAAACTAAGGAAATTTGGCATGTCCACACTGACTCTCTTACCACTTTTCCAGATGCACCATAGAAAGCATCCTATCCTGCATCACAGCCTGGTATGGCAACTGCTCGGCCCAAGACTGCAAGAAATTCAGAGAGTAGTGAACACAGCCAGTCCATCACACAAACCTGCCTCCGCATCCTTGACTACTATCCACACCTCCCGCAGCTTTGGGAAAGCGGGCAGCATAATAAAGACCCCCATCCCACCCAGCTTACTCACTCTTCCAACTTTCTTCCATCGGGCAGGGGATACAAAGTCTGAGACCACGTACAACAGTTTCAAAACAGCCACTTCCCCGCTATTACCAGATTCCTAACGACCCTCTTATGGACTTACCTTGATTAATACCACACTCCTGTATGCGTCACTCAATGCCTTTGTTATTATATTTACATTGTGTACCTTGTGTTGCCCTATTATGTATTTTTCTTTTTAGATTACTTTCTTTTCATGTACGAAATTATCTGTTTGAGCTGCTCTCAGAATAATACTTTTCACTGTACCCCTCGGTACACGTGACCAATAAACAATTCCAATCCATATCGAGGAGCAATCTGCCTCTCTCGCATTGGGTGCACTGCATTTCCCTCATAACACAGTGGCATCGAAAGGTGGACAGCACAAACAAAGGCACTCAACAATTGTATCGGTGCCAACTTTGTGCAACAGTCACAATCCCCTGTCATTGGCCCCGAACTCTGCAGATATTTTTCTCCTCAAAAGATACGAACAGATGAGCAAGGAGCTGGAGTTGGCTATTCAGCCCAGTCTGCTCCACCATTTAATTAGGTCATGGCTGATCTGTTAGTAACAGAGAGTTGTCCAATCTCCTTTTCAAGGCATCATTGATCTGCCTCTACCACATTTTTGAAGCAGTGCATTCATGATCCCACATGCAGCACAGAAATTTTTCTTCCATCATAAGACATAGGAGCAGAATTAGGCCACTCGGCCCATCGAATCTGCTCCACCATTCAATCATGGCTGATATTTTTCTCATCTCCATTCTCCTGCCTTCTCCCCATAGCCTTGATCCCCTTATTATCAAGAACCTATCTATCTCTATCGTAGACCACTCAGTGATTTGGCCTCCACGGCATTTTGTGGCAAAGAGTTCCACAGATTCGCCACCCTCCAGCTGAAAAATTCCTCCTCATCTCTGTTTTAATTCCTCCTCATCACCTGAGGAAGTGACTGTGACCCTAAAGCTAGTGAGTCGAAACCCTGTTGGACTTTAACCTGGTGTTGTAAGACTTCTTACTCTGTTTTGAAGGATCGCCCATTTAGTCTGAAATTATGTCCTCTGCTTCTCGTTTTTCCTACAAGTGGAAACATCTTCTCCATGTCCACTCTACCCAGGCCTCGCAATATCCTGTAAGTTTTAATAAGATCCCCCCATATCCTTCTAAACTCCAACGAGTACAGACCCAGTGTCTTCAACCGTTCCTCATACGACAAGCTCTTCTTCCAGGGATCATTCTTGTAAACCTTCTCTGGACCCTTTCCAAGGCCAACACATGCCCTCTCGACATGAATACAATTTTGCCTTCCTAACTGCCGAAAGAATCTGCACATTAACCTTTTGTTTTACATATTTTTTTAATTTAGAGTACCCAATTCATTTTTCCAATGAAGGGGCAATTTAGCCTGGCAATCCACCTAACCTGCACATCTTTGGGTTGTGGTGATGAAACCCACTGCAAAACCACGGGGAGAATGTGCAAACTCCACACGGACAGCTGACCCAGAACCGGGATCGACCCTGGGACCTCAGCGCCGTGTGCTGCAGTGCACCTGCACGTTAACTGAAAGAGAATCTTGAACAAGGACTCCCAAGTCCCTTTGTGCTTGTGATTTCCTCAGCATTTTCCCATTTAGAGAATAGTCTATGCCTCCATTTCTCCTTTCAAAGTGCATAACCTCACACTTTTCCACATTGTATTCCATCTGCCACTTCTTTGCCCACTCTCCTAGCCTTGCTCAGCAGTGTTTCTTTTCAAATCACTTTAATGAATGCCCTCTGTTTATATCTTGCCCTAAATATGACTTGCTGGATCAAACGTCTATTGCAGATCCTTAGTTTTAATGTGGTCATGTGCCTTTCCATTGAGAACTGTTCAATAAAGTTATTAGAATTATTTATAGCTCGGGCAGCACGTGGAGCAGTGGTTAGCAGTGGGACTACGGCGCTGAGGATCCGGGTTTGAATCCCAGCCCTGGGTCACTGTCCTGTGGAGTTTGCACATTCTCCCAGTGTCTGCATGTGTATTTCACCCCCACAGCCCAAAGATGTGCAGGTTAGGTGGATTGGCCACGCTAAATTGCCCCTTAATTGGAAAAATAAATAATAATTGGGGTACTCTGAATTTTTTTTTTTTTTTAAAAGGATTATTTGTAGCTTCCCTTCCAATCAGTTTTTTTCCATTATCCTGAGTGACCTTATTTTTATCGGGAGTTACTGAAGTGTGTTCCTAACCTCTCATTTTCTAAATTTCCATTAACCACTTTTCTGTCCACCTGACCCAGTCCATGGCTTTCTCCCTCATTGTCTAAAACACATCAGCAACTATAATCCTGGTGCATACATTTCAGTCCTAAATCATTGATATATCCCGGAAACTGTGGGGGCCCCACTGGAAACAGACGTCCATGCATCATTCAGTCCTGGATGTAACTACAGCAGCAACCAACAGCTGAATCCAAACCCTGCTGTTGCCTGTGAACTTGCTGATGTCTGTGCAGGTTGTTTTGACTGAGTGAATCGCCTCCCACGCATGGAGCAGTTAAACAGCCTCTCCCCAGTACCCGCTCCACACATGTGGGCGACACAGTAGTTTAGTGGTTAGCACTGTTGCTTCAAAGCTCCGGGTCCCAGAATTCCCGGCTTGGCTCACTGTCTCTGCGGAGTTTGCACGTTCTCCCCATGTCTGCGTGGGTTTCCTCCGGGTGCTCCAGTTTCCTCCCACAAGTCCAAAAATGTGTAGATTAGGTGGATTAGCCATGCTAAATTGCCCTCAGTGTCCAAAACGTTTAGGTGGGTTTATGGGTTAGGTTGGAGGTATGGGCTTAAGTCAGGTGCTCTTTCCAAGGGCCGGTGCACTCGCTGTGCCGAATGCCCTCCTTCTGCACTGTAAATTCTATTATTCTGTTTCAGTGTGAACTCGCTGGTGTTTCTGCAGACTTGGTTTTCTTTTAAATTTCTTCTCACAGTCAGAAAATGTAAAAGGTTTCTGATCAATATGAACAAGTCGGTGTGTCATCAGGTGGGATGACGGAGTGCATTTCATGTCACACACGGGGCAAGTGTACGGTCTCTGCCCAGTGTGAACTCGCTGGTGATGCAGAAGCTGGGTTGAAAAAGTGAATCCCTTCCCTCGGAGCAGGAGAACAACCTCTCCCCAGTGAGAGAGCGTTGGTGTATCAGTAAGTTCTTTCTGCTTTTAAAGCTCTTCTCACAGTCAGAACATTTAAAAGGTCTCTGATCAGTGAACAAGTTGGTGTCTCAGAAGGTGGGATGAACATGTGAATCCCTTCCCACACATGGAGCAGGTGAACAGCCTTTCTCCAGTGTGAGTGCGTTGATGTATCAGTAAACAGCTTTTACTTTTAAGTTCATCTCACAGTCAGAACAATTTAAACGGTCTCTTGTCAGAGTGAACCTGATGGTGAGTTTGGAGGTTGGCTAAAACATAAATCCCTTCCCACATTCCAGACAGGTGAATGGCCTCTCCCCAGTGTGAGTACGTTGATGCCTCAGTAAATCCCTTTTAATTTAAAGCTCTTTTCACAGTCAGCACATTTAAAGGTCCCTGATCAGTGGTGAACAAGTTGATGAGTCAGAAGGTGGGATGAACAAGTGAATCCCTTCCCACACACAGGGCAGGTGAATGGCCTCTCCCCAGTGTGAATGCGTTGGTGTCTCAGTAAATCCTGTTTACTTTTAAAACTCTTCTCACAGTCAGCACATTTAAACGGTCTCTGATCAGTATGAACAAGTTGGTGTTTCAGGAGATGGGATGACAGAGTGAATCCTTTCCCACACACAGAGCAGGGTGAATGGCCTTTCCCCACTGTGAATACGTTGATGAGTTTCCAATTCAGACGGGGTAATTGATCCCATCCCACAGTCCCCACATTTCCACGGTTTCTTCATGGTTATCGACAGGTTATCAGTGTAGGTGGGATGCAGATTTGAGGTCACTATCAGATCAGCCGCGATATTATTAAATGGTGGAACAGGCTCACGGTGCTGAATGTCCTTTTGCTGCTTCTTGATTCCTTTGGCGCAAATGTCCTTATGTCTCTCAAACTTGGTTCATCAGTTGAAAGCCAGAGTAAGATGTCTTTCTGATGTAAATGCTGAATTTTTTTTCATGCTGTGTGATTGGTTAAAGCTCCCGAAAGTTCACTGTGGATAATTACTTAGATGTCTGTGTCTCGGTGCTTTTGCAATCACAGTGATATCTGAATATTTTTCACAGAGACAAAACAGACAAACATTTACTCCTTCCACGTTGAAAGGCCGGTCACATCGCGACATGATGTTTGCATCTGCAAATATTCTGTAAAAGGAGATTACATTGAATTACTGTGAATATATAAGACACAAACAGGCCATTCTGAACAGATTCTGCTGCTGTCCATACTTGGCACACATCTCCGACTGCCACACCTATCAAATCTCAGCATTTCAGCTGATTTTCAGATTCATTTTCTCTCATGTGCTTGTCCCGTTTCCTTTTGAAAACATCTCAGCATTTTCCTCTACTCATTTCCATGGTAATGAGTTACACATTCTCAACAGGTGAGTAAATAAATTATTTTGAATTGCCTCCTTGGATTTATTCGTAACTATCTTGTATTCGTGACTCGTTGTCTATTGATCGTCCCTGGTTTTGGACTATCTCACATCATCCCGCTCCAAACTACTGATAATGTTAAAGATTTCTATTAGGTCACTGCTTAATTCCAGATTTTCGACAGAAAAAAGGCTCCACTCCATTTAATCTCTGCTGAGAGCTGTAATATCATGTTGCAAAAGTCATCACTATCACTGCAGGATAGAAATCACAAAGAGACAAACCTTTGTTGTGTGTAAATTCTCCAATTCTAACCCCCTTTTTAAAGGAGTTTACAAAAACCATCACTGTCAGTCCAGGATAGAAATTCTGAAGAGACAATTCTAGTTCCTCTGGAACATTTTTTCCTCTCTTGTTCCCCCAAAGCTGTAAATGCCCGTCCCACACACTCTCCCTCCTCCCTGAACTGAAATCCAAACCCAGCTCACCATCTGCAACATTTCTTTCCTCCGCTCCCAGTTTTCTCCCTCCCTCTCCTCTGCCTGGGTTCAGTTCTCCAGCTCCTGTCTGCAGACTGAGAATAAAACCAATGGGGTCTTATGGGGGGTTTGGGTTCTCACCATTGTCCCCGCTCGCGGCGGCTCATATTCAGCCTCTGAGAGCCGCACATACTGTCACTGCGGCTGCGCTCAGCCCGGAGCAGCACCGCGCATGCTCCGCACAGAGAGGCCACCTCCGGGGGCGGGACATTCACACGCCTGCGCGTTCTGGCTCCTGTGATGGAGATAGGTCGTATTCATCCGCGCCTGGCATTCCGGTTAGCCTTATCCGCCATTATTCATTTACGTTCCTCAGGGTGATGAAATTGCTTCCGGCACCTTTTGATTCAGTTCGGTGTTTGCACCGAATGGGGCGGCGGCATCGGTGTTTTTTCTCTGATCGGCCCCTGTTAACGACTGTTATCTGTTGAGAGGGCGATCGGCCGCAGAGCGCCAGCGCAGCCGCCATCTTGCTCAGATGCAACAGGGCGCATGCGCGGGCACACAGGAACCGGAAGCCGGAAGAGAGAATCTCGTGAATTTCTCTTCAGGACTGGAAGTGAAATTCCTTGGAAATGCCTACAGAAAGAGGAGGATTTACTGACGGGAACTTCAAATCAAACATCACATCATCATCTGACTGAGTTACTCGATTCATCAGGACATGAATATCATTGGGAGGTAAAATAGTTTGTCTGTTCTGTCTGAGGACAAAGATTTCAGATATCAGAGTGACTGGGAAACTTTCAATGAAATGATTGTCACGAGTAGGCTTCTAATGAAGTTACAGTGAAAGCCCCTAGTCGCCTCTTTCCGGCGCCTGTTCGGGGAGGATGTTACGGGAATCGAACCGTGCTGCTGGCCTACTTGGTCTGCTTTCAAAGACAGCGATTTAGCCTTGTACTAAACAGCCCCTATGACCATTCCAGGTTAAATTTGAGACGAATTACACCGATCACATTGGGGAAGTTAAATAATTTGCTGTTGTACTCTTATGTAGGCAGGTAAATTTCAAAATTACCATATTTGCATACATGACAGCTAAACTGGGCAAACTGCTGACCTTGTTAGTAGTGAGAGTTACTATCCGGGATTTTATCAAAGTTTGTTGTTCCTGTTGCATTTCATTCAGCTCATCGTGGCTACAAAGTCGGTATTCAGGCTAATCTCAATTTCCAGATTATGAGGGCAGCATGGTGGCGCAGTGGTTAGCACTGCTTCCTCAGGGCGCCGAGGTCCCAGGTTCGATCCCGGCTCTGGGTCACTATCCATGTGGAGTTTGCACATTCTCCCTGTGTTTGCGTGAGTTTTGCCCCCACCTCCCAAAGATGTGCAGGGTACGTGGATTGGCCATGCTAAATTGCCCCTTGGAAAAAAATAATTGGGGACTCTAAATTTATAAAAAATAAAATAAAATTCCAGATCGTCGTCTATAGCTTTTTAAGTTACATCAATTTAGATGGCTACTTTTTAAATGTTATGAGGGTTTCTGCCATCAATTTCAGGCAGCATGTCACAGATTCCTCACCACCCTCTAAACCTCCTTGTCCTTCCCTAAATCCCTGCTCCCTTTTATATGTATCCCTCAACCAAAGAGAATAGGACCCTTCCTATCAAATCTATTTAGATCCCTCAGAATATTAAAAAATATAAATTTATATTTTTTTCCAATTAAGGGGCAATTTAATTTTGCCCAGCCACCTAACCTGCACATATTTGGGTTGTGGGGGTGAAACCCACACAGACAGTGGGAGAATGTAGTAAACTCCTTACAGACTGTGACCCACGGCCAGGATCGAACCCGGGTCCCCAACCACTGTGTCACCATGAAACTCCAGAATTTTATATATTTCCAATAATCTTTATTATTGTCACAAGTAGGCTTACATGAAATGAATGAAATGAAAATCGCTTATTGTCACGAGTAGGCTACAATGAAGTTACTGTGAAAAGCCCCTAGTCGCCACATTCCGGCGCCTGTCCGGGGAGGCTGGTACGGGAATGGAACCGTGCTGCTGGCCTGCTTGGTCTGCTTTAAAAGCCAGCGATTTAGCCGAGTGAGCTAAACCAGCCCCATTAACACTGCAATGAAGTTACTGTGAAAATTCCCATAACCACACTCCGACACCTATTCGGGTATACAGAGGGAGAATTCAGAATGTCCAATTCACCTCACAAGCATGTCTTTCGGGACTTGTGGGAGGAAACCCACACAGACACTGGGAGAACGTGTAGACTAGGCGCAGACGGTGTCCCAAGTAGGAATTGAACTCTGGGACCCTGGCGCTGTTAAGCAACAGTGCTAATGCTGTGCTACCGTAAACAGTTCAACTCAATGTTCTCAGAATAAAGAAGCTGAAGTGCCCAACGTGGGTCTTGAACCCACGGCCCTGGGATTAAGACTCCCATGCTCGACCGACTGAGCTAGCCGGGCTTTCATTTTGGTCTCCCTTCAGTCTTTTCTGTTCCAAAGAAAACAGCCCCAGTTTATCCAAACTTTCCTCCGAGCAAACATTGGCAATTTTTGGTCAATGTTCTGAAACCTCCTCTGTGCTCTCTTCAGTGCAGTCTTCCTGTGCACAGGAATCTAGCTCTGGCCTAACTAGTCCTGTCCTGCCATTTATCATGTAATCCTTTGCCTTGTTTTCCTCCAGCTTCCTTCTTAATTCTCAAGTGTTCAATCATTTTGTGTCACAGGTAAACTTCTTCCTCATGTTCCTACATTTACTTTCAAATCAATGATGTAACCAGGAGTGAAGGGCCCAGTACTGATTCCTTGGAAACCGGCACTGGAAACAGCCCATTGATTTTCTCTATTCTTTATGGGATGCGAGTGTCACGGGCAAACCAGCTTGGTTGCCCATTCCTAATTGCCCTGAAACTGAGTGACTTGCGAGGCAATTCAGAATTAACCCCATTTCAGTGAGTTGGCCAGATCAGGTAATGCCGGTGCAGACTCGATGGGCCGAATGGTCTCCTTCTGCACTGAAGATTCTATGATTAATTCCGACCTTGGGACACTGTCTCTGTGGAGCTTTCCTGCGTCTGCGTAGATTTCCTTTCCGGGTGCTCTGGTTTCCTCCCACAGTCCACAAATGTGCAGATTAGATGGATTGGCTGTGCTGAATTGTCACTGGGAGGTCTTATGGGGATAGGGTGGGGAGTTCCCCAAGGTAGGATGCTCTTTCAGAGGGTTCTTGCAGACTCGATGGGCCGAATGACCTCCTTCTGCACTGAGGGAATTCTATGATTCTACATTGGATCCAATGATGTGTTCGCTCACACACACTGCAGCCTGACTCTTATTATGGGAACATACACTGTGTTTGTTACTCTGAAAGTGAGTGAATCCTTTGCTGTTTCCCCTCTGTGCCCCATCTCCACTATTATTGTCTGATTGTCCCACTGAGACTCTCACTGTTATTATTGGACAATCAGCGAGTCAGCCTGAGCCTGTGGCCGCTCTCACCATCTGTAGCCGTCACAATGCCCGGGTGATTGACGGCAGCTCCGGACCAATAGGAGGTGGAGGGGCAGGACTGGAGGACCGACCGAGAGCGGCTGGTCCTCCAACGAATCGGAGTGAATGAGGGGCGGGGCCCGCTGTGATTAAAGCATGCGCAGTGTGGGTAATGGCGAAGGAGGAGGGCAGAGTCTTCAGATCGGAAATTGGTAAAAGGCGTTTAACAATATGGAGGGAGTGAGAGATCGCGGAAGTGGGCGGAAACGTTATGTAAAGCTGTTGAAAGCCGCAATCCTCGGAAAAGAGTTTCTGGCACCCCGTTTCTACCGAGCAGAACTGCAACTCATCATTTTGGTGGTTAACGGCCGCCATCTTTATTGAATGTGAATCAGGGCGCATGCGCGTTTGTTCAATGAGTGGGAGGGGCTTGTTCCCCATTGTTCAGAATGGAGACAACTTGTCCATCAAACTGAATTAGTCTTTGAGTCCCAATGTCTTATTGATGGGGCAAAGCGGTGGCAGAGATGGAAAGAAAAGGAAGCCAATCCTGCTCTCCGGATTTCACTGGCTCTTTGGATATCCTGCCCCAAAAAGCTCTGCGGCTCTGTTCAGCCACATGAAAACCCTGGGTAGAAAATCACAACCCTCAGTCGACATCACCCTCAAATCAGGGGACTGCTGATGACAATGAGGGTCAGTGTGCAGCAGGAAGGCATGAGTGGTCATCCTGGACCCAGCAGCAGGAGGGGAGAATGTTGTGAATTTCTATCCTGGACTGACAGTGATTAATTCTGGAAACTCCTTTTACAGGGGGTTAGTAGGGGAGGATTGACACACAGCAAATTCAAACCAGGAGAAATATTTATCTTTCCCGAATTTCATTTCTGGACTGACAGCGATGCCTTTGTAAACTTCTTTCACAGGGGCTTAGAAAAGGATTCGCGGACAGGAAACTCACAACCAATCCTCACATCAAATTCTGACAGCACCATTCGGGTTATCAGGACCTGGAGATTATCGACCTTTGTGTGTAAGCATTGAGTTCCAGATCATTACCACTCACTCTGTAAAATTTCTTCCTCATATCCTCCCTGTAGATCTTGTTCACAATCTTAAATCTATGTCCCATAATTCTTTTATAATCTACTGACGGGAACAGATTGATTTATCTTTTTTCCGGGTTTGCTGTTGTTGTTTCCGGTGCCTGGGTCATGCCAGATGGTCCGTCCAGATTTCACTCCGTTATTGTGTATTTATAGCGGTTGAAGGGGCTTGGACCAGTCCATTTCCAGATCCAGTACTCAAGTGAAGTCTCCGCCAAGCATTGATTGATGCGTATCCAGGTCTGGGATGGATCCCAACAATATTTTTACAAATGCCACATCGTCCCAGTTAGGGACTTAGCCATTCACCAACACCACCAATGTACCCGCCAATGACCCACTGACCACCACATATCTCCCATTAGTGTCCGCAATGATCCTGGTGACTGAAAGAGGGATCTGTTTATTGATTAGAATTGCAGCACATCGAGCCCTTCGTCAAAGCCCGAGTGAAACACTTGGCTCACCCCTCCGCAGTCTGGTCTGATCTCTAACCACACCCCCCCCCCCCCATCTCACTCCCATTCACCAGCTGACTGCTGGCAGGGAAACTCCTCTCAGGACAACAAGAAAATAGAAACACCAATATTGCCCACTTTGAGGATAAAACATACTTCCTTTCTAGACTCAATTTCCAATGAGGCGCCCCTCCCAATAGATCTATGTTGTCCTTTGTAAAGACAATCTCTCTTTAACCCCACACAGAGAAACAGATTCTATCAGAAAATGTCAAAACCTATATCGAGGATATCACAACACCCATTCCACCCCACAGGGAACATAGATCTTGTCCAATACAGATAACTGGACCCAGTCCATGCTTTACAATAAAGGCATTCGCCTCCACTAGTATCACGAAATGGAAGTCTTTGGACTCATTTGCCACCCACAGCTTTGCCGGGTAAACCACCGCGAATCAAACTCCTTTCTTACATAGAGCAGCCTGAACCTTATTAAAGGCCGCTCACTTCCTCACCAGCTCGGCTTCCATATCCTGGTAAATCCTCACTCGGATAACTGAGTGTATCCCTTCCCATACTTAGCAGGTGAATGCTCTGTCGCCGGTGTGACTACGGTGATGAATCTCCAGCTCACATGGGGACCTGAATCCCTTCCCACAGTCCCCACGTTTCCAAGTTTTCAACATGCTGCTGGTGTCCTTGTCCCTCTCCACGTTTGACAATCAGTTGAATACTAAATAGTAAACTTTATTAGTGTAACAAATGGGCTTATATTAACACTGCAATGACGTTACTGTGAAAAGCCCCAATCGACACACTCTGGCGCCTGTTCGGGTACACAGAGGGAGAATTCAGAATGTCCAAATCACCAAACAAGCACGTTTTTTGGGACTTGTGGGAGGAAACAGGAACACCCGGAGGAAACCCACACAGACACGGGGAGAACGTGCAGTCTCCGCACAGACAGTGGCCCAAATCGGGAATCGAACCCGAGTCCCTGGCGCTGAGAATCAACAGTGCTACACACTGTGCTACCGCGGCGCCCTTGTCTCCACAGAGAGCACGTGTACGGTCTCTCCTCTCTCTGGATGGTGTGATGTTTTTTCAGACTGGAACTGATTAAAGCTCTTTCCACAGTCAGTTCAATGGAACACTCACTCGAGTCGAGTGTGTATTGGGTTTTTTTACAGTCACACTTATCTTGAAAATGTTTCCTACAGACAGAACAGACAAACATTCTTCTTCTACATTCACAGGCCAATGATATTCAGGTCCTGATGAATGGAGTGATTCTGTTAATCTTGATGTGAAATTTGATTTGAGTTTCTATCTGTAAATCCTCCCCTTCTAATCCCCTATAAAAGGAGTTTACAAAGTCATCACTGTCAATGCAGGATAGAATTCGCAAAGAGACAAACCTTTCTGTTGGGTTCAGTTTGTTGTGTGCAAATTCTCCAATTCTAACCCCCTGTAAAAGGAGTTTACAAAAGCCATCACTGTCAGTCCAGGATAGAAATTCTGAACAGGCAATTCTAGTTTCTCTGGAACATTTTTTCCTCTCTTGTTCCCCCAAAGCTGTAAATCCCCGTCCCACACACTCTCCCTCCTCCCTGGGCTGAAATCCAAACCCATCTCACCATCTCACTCCCAGTTTTCTCCCTCCCTCTCCTTTGCCTGGGTTCAGTTCTCCAGCTCCTGTCTGCAGACTGACAATAAAATCAATGGATCTTATTGGGGGTTTGGGGCCTCCAGCGGGTGTTTGTGAAACCACCCCGCCCACCTGCCAGGGTTTCCTTCCTTGCCATCGGAGAGACCTCTGATTTATTGTTCTCCCTTGTCGTCCAGGTCTCTCCCTCAGCTTGACATATTTATTTGTCTGGTTAAAAGGATGGTTTCTTTCCTAATGTTCACAATTAAAGGGGTGGGTTCCCCAGGAGATGGCTGGCATTTCAGGGGACATTAAATTAACAATCGACAGAGATGTGTCTAGTGTTGTTACATGGTACAGATTAGATATATTATTTACCGTTCTGTAATAAAGCAAATGTATTATTATTTCTCGCCTTGTAATATAAGACTGTGGTTACGTTATAGATTTCCAGTCATCTCTTCCCTCAGAGGGTTGTTAGTCTTTGGATTTCTCTTCCACAGGGAACAGTTGTATCTGGTGGCATTGAATATATTGAAGCACAAGTTTGACAGATATTTTATTGACAATGGAGTTAAGGGTTATGGGAAACGGGTAGGAAAATAGAGAGAAAGCTGCGGTGAGGAGGGATCTCTTCACTCGAGGATGTGGTGAAGCTTTGGAATTCTCTACCCCAGAGGAATGTGGAGCCTCAGTCATCAGATATGTTCAAGACAAATATTGATAGGTTTCTAGATATTGAAGATATCGAGGGATATGGGGACCGCATGGGAAATGGTGCTGAGGTAGATCGGCCAAGGATCTCATTGAATGGTTAGCAGACTTGGTGGGCCGAATGGCCTACCCTTACTCCTATTTTAATCCCTGTGTCCTGGTCAGGAAGCAGTGAGCTGAGGTTGAATCTGTCAATCAACATGAATCAGCACCTTCAGGAGAATTGGGAGGGTGAATGTTAGATACAGCAGAGTGAGAATGGGGTGGGTTGGGGGGGGGGGGGGGAGGTGGGGATGGAGATTTACAGCTTTTGGAGAACGAGAGAGGCAATAATGTTCCATCGAAACTAGAATTGTCTGTTCTGAATTTCTATCCTGTACTAATTGATGACTTTCGTAAATTGTTTTTAAAGGATATTGGAAGAGGAGGAATTATAGACAGATTTCTCAAACTCACTCGATTCCTTCTGATCTGAATATCATCGGCGAGAAGAAGAAATGTTTGTCCGATCTGTGAGCTTCAAAACATTTTTTAATGTGAGTGTGACTGGAAAAGCACCGAGACCCACACAACACAGACCCGAGTGAGAGTGTTCCACTGAACTGATTGTGGAAAGAGCTTCAACCAGATACACAGCCTGAAAAACATCACACCATTCACAGTGAGGAGAGACAGTGCACATGTTCTGTGTGTAGATAAGGCTTCCACTGATTGTCCAATCGGGAGAGACACGAGGAGACCCAAAACATGGAGAAACCGTGGAAATGTGGGGACTGTGGGAAGGAATACAGAGTCCCATCTAAGCTGGAGATTCATCGCCGCAGTCACACTGGAGAGAGACCGTTCACCTGCTCTCAGTGTGAGAAGGGATTTGCTCAGTTATCCACCCTGCAGGCACACCAGCGAGTTCATACTGGGGAGAAGCCATTCACCTGCTCTCGGTGTGGGAAGGGATTCACTCGATTATCCACCCTGCAGTTACACCAGTGGGTTCATACTGGGGAGAGGCCGTTTACCTGCTCTCAATGTGGGAAGGGATTTATTGATTCATCCACCCTGCAGACACACCAGCGAGTTCACACTGGGGAGAGGCCATTCACCTGCTCTCAGTGTGGGAAAGGATTAATTGATTCATCCACCCTACGGAAACATCAGCGAGTTCACACTGGGGTGAAGCCATTCACCTGCTCCCTCTGTGGGAATGGATTCACACAGTTATCCAACCTGCAGAGACATCAGCGAGTTCACACTGGGGAGAGGCCATTCACCTGCTCTTAGTGTTTATAAGAGATAGGATGTATAATCATCTGGAAAGGAATAATTTGCTTAGAGATAGTCAACATGGTTTTGTGAAGGGTAGGTCGTGCCTCACAAACCTCATTGTGTTCTTCGAGAAGGTGACCAAACAGGTGGATGAGGGTAAAGCAGTTGATGTGGTGTATATGAATTTCAGTAAAGCGTTTGATAAGGTTCCCCACGGTAGGCTATTGCAGAAAATACAGAAGCATGGGATTCAGGGTGATTTAGCAGTTTGGATCAGAAATTGGCTAGCTGATAGAAGACAAAGGGTGGTGGTTGATGGGAAATGTTCTGACTGGTGTCCAGTTACTAGTGGTGTACCACAAGGATCTGTTTTGGGGCCGCTGCTGTTTGTCATTTTTATAAATGACCTGGAGGAGGGCATAGAAGGATGGGTGAGTAAATTTGCAGATGACACTAAAGTCGGTGGAGTTGTGGACAGGGCAGAAGGATGTTACAAGTTACAGAGGGACATAGATAAGCTGTAGAGGTGGCAAATGGAGTTCAATGCAGAGAAGTGTGAGGTGATTCATTTTGGAAGGAATAACAGGAAGACAGAGTACTGGGCTAATGGTAAAATTCTTGGTAGTGTGGACGAGCAGAGAGATCTCGGTGTCCATGTACATAGATCCCTGAAAGTTGCCACCCAGGTTGAGAGGGTTGTTAAGAAGGCGTACGGTGTGTTAGCTTTTATTGGTAGAGGAATTTAGTTTCGGAGCCATGAGGTCATGTTGCAGTTGTACAAAACTCTGGTGCGGCCGCATTTGGAGTATTGCGTACAATTCTGGTCGCCACGTTATAGGAAGGATGTGGAAGCATTGGAAAGGGTGCAGAGGAGATTTACAAGGATGTTGCCTGGTATCGAGGGAAGATCTTATGTGGAAAGGCTGAAGGATGAGGCTGTTTTCGTTAGAGAGAAGAAGGTTAAGAGGTGACTTAATTGAGGCATACAAGATGATCAGAGGATTAGATAGGGTGGACATTGAGAGCCTTTTTCCTCGGATGGTTATGTCCAGCACGAGCAGACATAGCTTTAAATTGAGGGGAGATAGATATAGGACAGATGTCAGAGGTATGTTCTTCACCCAGAGAGTAGTAAGGGCGTGGAGTGCCCTGCCTGCAACAGTAGTGGACTCACCAACACTAAACGCATTCAAATGGTCATTGGATAGGCATATGGACGATAAGGGAATAGTGTAGAAGGACTTTAGAGGGGTTTCACAGGACGGCGCAACATCGTGGGCCTACGGGCCTGTACTGCGCTGTAATGTTCTATGTTCTAGTGTGGGAAGGGATTACATAGAAACATAGAAAATAGGTACAGGAAGAGACCATTTGGCCCTTTGCTCCTGCTCCGCCATTCATTATGATCATTGCTTATCATTCAACTCCATAGCCTAATCCCGCTTTCCCCTCCATATCCTTTGATCCCCTTTGCCCTCAGTGCGATATCTAACTGCTTCTTGAAAACGTACAATGTATTGACCTCAACTATTTCCTGTGGTAACAAATTCCACAGTCTCACCACTCTCTGGTTGAAGAAATGTCTCCTCATCTCTGAACTCAGTGGTCTACCCCGCATCCTCAGACTGCAACCTCTGGTTCTGTACACTCCCACCATCGGGAAAATCTTTGCCACATCTACCCTGTCAAGTCCTGTTGGAATATTATAGATTTCTATGAGATCCCCCATTCTTCGGAACTCCAGCAAATACAAACCTAACTGATTCAATCTCTCATACGTCTGTCCCACCATCCCAGGAATCAGTCTGGTAAACCTTCTCTGCACTCCCTCTTGAGCAAGAACATCCTGCTTCAGATAAGGAGGCCAAAACTGCTCACAATATTCCAGGTACGGCCTCGCCAAGACCCTGTATAATGACAGCAAGATATTCCTGCTCCTGTACCGCCTGCTGTAGCTGCATGTTTACCTTCAGTGACAGGTGTACGAGGATACCCAGGTCTCGTTGCACATTCCCCTCTCCTAATTTATGGCCATTCAGCTAATCGTCTGCCTTCTTGTTTTTGCTACAAAAGTGGATAACCTTGCATTTCTCCATATTTTACTGCATCCTTTCATTTGCCCACTCACTCAACTTGTGCAAGTCACAAAGAAGGATCTCTGCAACCTCCTCACAGCTCACCCTCCCACGCAACTTGTGTCATCCGCAAATTTGGCGATACTCCATTTTGTTCTCTCATCTAAATCGTTAATATATAGGGTGGCGCAGTGGTTAGCACCACTGTCTCATGGATCTGAGGTCCAATGTTCAATCCTGTCCCGGGTCACTGTCCATGTGGATACAAGTTCTCCCCTTGTCTCCGTGGGTCTCACCCCGCATAACCCAGTGATGTGCAGAATAAGTGAATTGGCCATGCTAAATTGCCCCTTGATTGGAAAAAAAGAATTGGGTACTTCAAATTTTTTTTTAAATCATTAATATATCTGGTGAATATCTGGGGTCCCAGCACCGATCCTTGCAGTTCCCTACTCGTCACTGCTTGCTATTTTGAAAAAACCCCATTAATTCCTCCTCTTTGTTTCCTGTCTGCAACCGTTTTTCTATCCATCTCAGTACACTACCCCTAATTCCATGTGTTTTCATTTTACACATTTAATCTCTTATGTGGGACTTTGTCAAAAGCCATCTGAAAGTCCAAATATACCACATCCACTGGCTCCCCGTCATCAACTCTACCAGTTACACCCTCGAAGAATTCCAGTAGATTTGTCAAGCATGATTTCCCCATCATAATCCATGCTGATCCTGCCACTGGTTTCCATGTGCTTTGCGATAAAATCTCTGATAATGGTTTCTAGAATTTTCCCTACTGCCGATGGTCTAAAATTCCCTGTTTTCTCTCTATCTCGCTTTTTAAATAGTGTAATTATATAAGACACCCTCCAATCACGACAGCACGGTAGCATTGTGGGGCAGCACGGTAGCATTGTGGATAGTACAATCGCTTCACAGTTCCAGGGTCCCAGGTTCGATTCCGGCTTGGGTCACTGCCTGTGCTGAGTCTGCACATCCTCCCCGTGTGTGCGTGGGTTTCCTCCGGGTGCTCCGGTTTCCTCCCACAGTCCAAAGATGTGCAGGTTAGGTGGATTGGCCATGATAAATTGCCCTGAGTGTCCAAAATTGCCCTTAGTTTTGGGTGGGGTTACTGGGTTATGGGGATAGGGTGGAGGTGTTGACCTTGGCTCGGGTGCTCTTTCCAGGAGCCGGTGCAGACTTGATGGGCCGAATGGCCTCCTTCTGCACTAAATTCTATGAACTATGAATCTGCAGGAACTGTTCTAGAGTCTATAGAATACTGGAAGATGACCACCAATGCACCCACAATGTTTTGAGCCACTTCTTTAAGTACTTTGGGATGCAGATTATCACACCCTGGGGATTTATCAGCCTTCAATCCCATCAATTTCACCAACACTATTTCTCTAATATTGATCTCCTTCAGTTCCTCTCATTAAATCCTGTGTTCCCCAACATTTCTGGTATCTGATTATTGTCCTCATTTGTGAAGCCGGAACCAAAGTGTGTATTTATTTGCTCAGCCATTTCTTTGTCCCCTATTATACATTCCCCTGTTTCTGACTGAAAGGAACCTACATTTGGCTTCACCAATCTTTTCTCTTCACATTCCTATCAAAACCTTTACATTTCCTGTTTTATGCCATTCCCAACATCACCACTGCAGTTTGGGGTCTATATACGATGCCCACTAACGTTATTGCCCTTTGGTGTTTCTCAGCTCTACCCATACAGATTCCACATTGCCCGAGCCAGTGTCCTTCCTCACTATTGCATAAATTTTAACCAGCACTGCCACTCCACTGCCTTTTCCTTTTTGTCTGTTCTTCCGAAATACTGAATATATTCAGTTCCCATCCCTGGTCATTCTGCAGCCATGTCTCCATCACCCCGATTATCTCACACCTGTTTATGTCTATTTGCGCGATTCACTTGGTTATGCCGTCTGCAGTCACACCAGGGAGTTCACACTGGGAAGAGGCCGTTTGCCTGCTCTCAATGTGCGAAGGGGTTAAGTAATTCATCGCACTTTCTGAGACACCAACAAGTCCACAACAGATTGGGTTACGGGTATAGGGTGGATACGTGGGTTTGAGTAGGGTGATCATGGCTCGGCACAACATCGAGGGCCGAAGGGCCTGTTCTGTGCTGTACTGTTCTATGTTCTATGTATGTATCTAGCTTTATGTTCAATGGATTAATGCTGTTCACCTCAACCACTCGCTGTGGGAGTGAGTTCCACATTCTCACCACTCGCTGGTAAAGAGGTTTCTGCTGAAATTCCTATTGGATTATTGAATCCCTTCATAATCTGAAAGACTTCAATCAGGTCACCCATCAGTCTTCTCTTTTCTGGAAAAAAAATCACCCCCAGCCTTTCCTGAGTGTTAAATGCTCTCAGTTCTGTATATTATGAATCTTTGTTGCACCTTATCCAGTGTCTCTATTTCCTTTTTCTTAATGGAGATCACCAAGTGTACACTGCTCCCAGTGTAGTCTAACCCTGAGTCCAAACAAGTTGGACATTTCCTCTGTGCTTTTCAATTGTACCCTTGAGTGGAAACCTATATATGGGCTCCACACTTTAGGAAATATGTGAAGTTCTTAGAGAGGGTGTGGAGGACATTTACGAGAATGGTACCAGAGATGAGGGACTCCAGTTAGTTGGAGTGACTGGAGCAGCTGAAATTTCTCTCCTGAGATCACAGCATCTGGAGGGTGGGGAATGGGGCCATTCAGCCCTTTGGGACCGTGTTGGCTCTCTGTGGAGGAAGCCAGTCTGTCCATTACCTCGTTCTATCCCCAAATCCCTGTGGGTTTATTTCTCTCAGTGCCCGTCCAATTTCATATTGAAATCCTTCCATCATCTCTGCATCTCCTACCCTCATAGGCAGTAGGTTCTTGGTCGTTACCACTTCCTTTACATGTACACAAGGCTGCTAGAGCACAGAGGAGTCTATTTGGCCCATTTTTCCCATGCAAGCTCTTTGTCCAGCGACCCATTTAATCCCACAGTTCGACTATTTTGTTTTCTTTTTCGGAATGCAACAAATTCCCTTTCGGAAGTTACAGTTCAATGAGATTCTAGCACCATTTATGGACAGTGCATTCCAAATCACAACAACTCGCTGTGTTTTACAACAAATAATTGCCAGTGTTTATGTAGTTACATTGTGTACCTTGTGTTGCCCTATTATGCATTTATTTTACCTTATTTTCATGTACTTAATGATCTGTTGAGTTGTCGCATTCTTGGTACATGTGACAATAAACAAAATCCAAATCCAACCGCAGTTTTTCCAACCTAACATTGCAACTATAATCCCTCATCCCTGGAACCATTTTGGTAAATCTCCTTTGCACTGTCTCAAGGACCCTCACATCCTCCAGGCTGTGTGGTGATCACTGGTTTGCACCGACCCAGATGTTCTGTCTTCCTGTCTGTGATGTCATCGCGCACCCACAATTGCACAGTGACATCACCCCCACTCCCCGGGTGACTCCTCAATGGTGTCACTAACAAGACCAACAGCAAATATTGCCAAACCCCAGTTGGTGAGATTATAACGTTTGAGCTTCTTGAACCGCTGCAGTCTGTGTGGTGAAGGTGCTCCCACAATGCTGTTAGATAAGGAGTTACAGGTTATTCACCCAGTGATGATGAAGGAACAGCGGTGATATATGTCCAAATCATTATGCACTACTCTATTTATATTGCACAGTAAGAAGTCTTACAACACCAGGTTAAAGTCCAACAGGTTTGTTTCAAACACGAGCTTTCGGAGTGTTTGAAACAAACCTGTTGGACTTTAACCTGGTGTTGTAAGACTTCTTACTGTGCTCACCCCAGTCCAACGCCGGCATCTCCACATCATGGCTATTTATATTGAGCCTTTAATGTAATAAAACATTCCTCGCTATTTCACAGAATTGTTATCAAACAACATTGACACGAGCCACAGAAGCAGATATTAGGGCTGATGGCCAAAAGGTGGATCAAAGAGGTAGGTTTGAAGGGATATCCTAAAGGAGGAAAGTTAGATTGAGAGGCGGAAAGAGTTAGGAAGGAAATTCCACAATTTATGGCCTTGGGGAAAATGAAGGTGCAGCCAAAAATGGAGGCACAGTTAAAATCAGAATGTTCAGGAATTCGAGGAAGTGCAGATATCCCAGAGGGTTGTGAAGCTGGAGGAGATTACAGCGGTCAGTCAGTGAGCATAGGGGTGATGGGTGAACAGGATTTGGTGTGAGGAAGCACACAGGCAGCAGAGTTTTGTTGGACCCCCAGGACTACAGGGAGAATGAATCTGGGAGGCTGGCCCGGCGTGTGTAGGATAATAGAGGTAACAGAAATGGATGGGAGTTTCAGCAATAGATGAACTGGGATTAGGGTGCAGTTGGGTGAAGTTCCTGATGTGGAAATGGTGGTCTTGGTGATGGGGATATGTGCTTGTACACTCACCTTGGGCTGAAATATTATTCTGAAGGTGTGAAGAGTTTGTGTCAATCTCACTCAGTTGCCAGGGAGAGGGTTGGAGTTGGTGTTCAGGGAGTGGAGTTTGGAGCGGGGACTGAAGACAATGACTTCATTTTCCCAGTATTTAAATGGAGGAAATTCCCGTTCCTCTTGTACTGGATGTCAGACTGGTCAGGGTGGTGTGTGATTTTGATGGGAACTTGTAGGCGATGGTGTTAACGTACATCACAAAGGGAGACACATTGGCGTAGTATTATTGTCACTGCACTTGTAATCCAGAGACCCAGGGTAATGCTCTGGGGAAATGGGTTTGAATCCCACCAGACAGATGGTGGGATTTGAATTGAGTAAAAATATGGAATTTAAAAAAGTTTAAAATGACGACCGTGAAACTATTGTTGATTGTTGTAAAAACCCATCTGGTAAATGTCCTTGAAGGAAATCTGCCATCCTTACCCAGCCTGGCCTCCATGTGGAAGCACCAACAGCAATGAGGCTGAGTCTGAAATGGCTGAGCTCTCAGCTCTTTCTTGGTGGTGGGAGAGCTTCAGAGTTTGGAGATTCTAAGTTCTGTTTGAGTTGAAGACATAAAGGACAGAGTCTTGTGTAGATCCACACTGGGTGGGAGGTTCTCTTCCCTGAAGGACATCAGTGATCCAGCTGGGGTTTTGTGACAATCCAGCCATTTTCATGGTCACTTTTTCCCAGTGTCGGCCCCACAAATGACCAGGTTCATTCAGCTCAATTTCACAACCTGCCTTTGTGTTTTTGTGGGTTCTCTCACTACCTGTTTTCTGTTTTAAATCAATTTCACAGGATGTGAGATGGGGATTTGTTGGGAAACTCGAATCGAACATCGCATCAGGATCCGACAGTCACCCAATTTGTGACTTTATATCATCCAATTCCGAACATGGAAGGAAAAAGCATCGTTCACAGTGGGGAGAAACTGTTCACGTGCTGTGTGTGTGGGCGAGGATTCAGTCGATCATCTGGACTGTCAAAACATAAATGCAGTCAGACCAGGCAGAAACCGTGGAAATGTGGGGAATGTGGGAAGGGATTCAGATACCCATCTGAGTTGGAAACCCATCAACGCAGTCACACTGGAGAGAGGCCGTTCACCTGTTCTGTGTGTGCCAAGGGATTCATGAAGTCAAAGAGCCTGGTAAAACACCAGCAGATTCACACTGCAGAGAAACCTTTTCAGTGTCCAGAATGCGGGAAGTGCTTTAAAGGTTCCAGCGAATTGATGTCCCACCAACGTGTTCACACTGACGAGAAACCATTTAGGTGCTCTCACTGTGGGACTGGGTTCAAATGGTCATCTCAACTCACCGTACACCAACGCGCTCACACTGGGGAGAGACCTTTCAAATGCTCAGACTGTGAGAAGTGCTTCAAAAGTTCCTGGGAACTTATGCGACATCGACGTGTTCACACTGACAAGACACCGTACAGGTGCTCTCACTGTGGGACTGGGTTCAGATGGTCCTCTCAACTCACTGTACATCAGCGCACCCACACTGGGGAGAGGCCATTCACCTGCTCCGAGTGTGGGAAGGGATTCCCTCGGTCATCCCACCTGGTTATACATCAGAGAGTTCACACTGGGGAGAAACCATTCACCTGTTCCCTGTGTGGGAAAGGATTCACTACCTTATCTAACCAGCTGGTACACCAGCGCACTCACACTGGGGAGAAACCATTCACCTGTACCATGTGTGGGAAGGGATTCATTGAGTCATCCGCCCTGCTGACACATCAGCGCACTCACACAATGCTGGGCCCATTCACCTGCTCCAGGTGTGGGAAGAGAGTCACTACCTTATCCAGTCTGTGGACACACCAGCGGGTTCACACGGGGGAGAGGTCATTCACCTGCTTTGTGTGTAAGAAGAGATTCACTCACACATCCGCCCTGCTGAGACACCAGCGACTTCACGAGTAACAATAGTGATTGAGCTTTGCTGTTAATCACATCCAGGACTGAACTATGTTCATTGGGGGCTGTTTCTGCTGTTGGTAATGAACCCCAGCCAGTTATAGTAGCTAATATTGTGGATAAAAGTGAAATAAGTCAACTTTCTATTTTACACACATCATGTTGAATCTTTTTAATATATCTAATACAAGTTAGATATGAAATGTTTTGAAATGTTCTCCCTCTTTCCTGTCTCCTCCATCCTCACCTCCAATCAGTGCGAGACAATCCGATCTGCTGCCTCTGCGGGTTTCCTCACTTCCACCAATCCACACGGACAAACATCTCTCTGTGTCCACTTCCTTCTCCATCCAGCCTCCCCCCACATACCAGTGAGTACATACTGCAGAGAGAGGGTTTAAATGCTGAGACTGTGACAGGAGCTGTAAAACCCACATTCACTGATGGTTCACCAGCGCAGTCACTCCGGTTCCACTCCATTCATCTGCTCTCAGTGCAGGAAGAGGTTCAGCCGTTGGTCCATCCTGCAGCAACACCAGTGAGTTCACACCGGGGAGAGGTCATTCACCTGCTCCATGTGTGGGGAGGGATTAACTGATACATTCAACCTGTTAACACACCAGTGAGTTCACACTGACTGAAGATATTCTAAATGTCTGGATTGTGGAAAGTATAAAATACACTAACAAGAGACTGTTCAGAATCTCTCACAGTGGGACTGGGTTCAGGTGATCATGTGGACTCGGTGTCCGCCAGCACACTCACACTGGGCAGAGGCTGTGCATCTGTTCCATGTGTCGGAAGAGATTCGCTCAGTCATCCCACCTCAACACACATCCACTTGTTCAGCTTTCAAAGTTCTGAGTGTGAACAGAGATTTAAAATCAATCGGATCTGCTGGCACACAAGCACATTCACACGAGTAAGAGGCTATTCGCCCACTCTGTGTGGCAAGAGATTCACTTAGTCATCTCACCCACCGAGACACCAGCAAATTCATGGTGATTACAGGGGTTGGATTCTGCTGTTAATCACATCCAGGAGTGAACCATGTTCATTCCGACATTTGGGGTTTGTTTCTGCTGATGTTAACAATTCTAGTAACTGGAATGAAGTTTAATATTCAGGATTAATGTCAAATAAATCAACTTTGTTTAAATCTGTTGTGTATTTTGTCTTTCCCACCTAAGTGGTTAACTTTACCTGTCTGGAGCTCAGAAAGGACAATCTGGGGTTGGATCACACAGCTGGAACAGAACTTCAGCCTGGACACAGTCCTTCAGGGTCACACTGAGAGGGACAAACAACACGTTGGTCTTTCTCAGCTCTCCACTGACAGCGAAGTCCCCGTGTGGGTTAATCCTGAGATGTGTAAGAAACGTGTCCAGCCTCTCGCTTCCATGATTCAGAGCTCCTAGACACGGAACAGAAGCTCCTTTACAACTGTTCAGAGTCAGGAAGAACAATGGTGAATACTGGAAATGTGCTGTCAGATCGGAGATTGATGTAAAACGGATCTGTTCCTGACTGAAAGTGAAACGGCAGCTTTACTATTTACAGACTGGAAGCTTAAAGATTTAAAATGTCTGAATCTGCCAATGTAAGGTAATAAAATCAAATTTCATATGGAACCTTTAACAATCTCTCATACTCAGTAGCTGTGATCAAATTAGTGTTTATTATAGGTCCAGAAAAACCGTTCTTTCACCTTCCATTTGCTTCAAATGTCGTGGAAACTGACAGTTGGAATGCGTCAATATTTGAAAGATATTTACAAATAATTTCCGGGTTTCTTACAGTTGGGATCTTTCTCTGTTCTGTCCCGTCGGTGTTTGATAATAAACTTTCTCCTGTGAATATCCAGCTGGAGCTTTGGGCCCTCATCTCTTTCCTTGTTCACCTTGCTGACTCTAAACATTGAATCTTGTGGTTTCAGACACCAGATAATCTAACTCCCAGCAACAGATTGTCTTTTACTGACAGTCAGACCCACGCAGAATCTCTGGCTGTATTTCTTCAGAAGCTGCTTCTCAGTCACAGCTCCAGGATCCCAGGTTAGATTCCCGCTTGGGTCACTGTCTGTATGGAGTCTGCACGTTTTCCCTGTGTCTGCATAAGTTTCCTCCGGGCGCTCCGGTTTCCTCCCGCAAGTCCCGAAAGACATGCTGTTTGGTGAATTGGACATTCTGAAATCTCCCTCTGTGTATCTGAACAGGCGCCGTAATGTGGCGACTTGGGGATTTTCACAGTAACTTCATTGCAGTGTTAATGTAAGCGTACTTGTGACAATAAAGATTATTCTAAAAACTAAAATTCAACTAACTGCTTTTCTGCAAAATGCCTGCTACCTTAGCTCCTTCCATTAATTACATCACCTTACCAAGCTGAAATCTAATTTACTCCACAGGGAATCTCCTTACTCCAAACAATTTTTACAATGCCTTAATTACACCTCTGGCTCCCAAAATCTTTCGAACCTTAAAAACACTACTGCAGCAGTCTCACACACACACACTAACCCAGGCCTTTAACCCTTACTGCACCATGACTGCAGCAGTCACACACACACTAACCCAGGCCTTTAACCCTTACTGCACCATGACTGCAGCAGTCATACACACACTAACCCAGGCCTTTAACCCTTACAGCACCATGACTGCAGCAGTCACACACACACTAACCCAGGCCTTTAACCCTTACTGCACCGTGACTGCAGCAGTCATACACACACTAACCCAGGCCTTTAACCCTTACTGCACCATGACTGCAGCATTCATACACACACTAACCCAGGCCTTTAACCCTTACTACACCGTGACTGCAGCAGTCATACACACACTAACCCAGGCCTTTAACCCTTACTGCACCATGACTGCAGCAGTCATACACACACTAACCCAGGCCTTTAACCCTTACTGCACCGTGACTGCAGCAGTCATACACACACTAACCCAGGCCTTTAACCCTTACTGCACCAAATACCTATAATACAATCTATCTGAAATACACTCATCACAGGCCCATTGTCCAAATGTCTAATTGACGTAATGAAATCCTGTAGAGTTCTCTCTGGGACAGGCACCTATCAATATGTTTTGAAAAATAAACCACTGGTTTATGTTTTCATAGTGGCTGCAAAAGCTTGGAACTCAGTTAATGAAAAGGACACAAAGTGACACAGCCTTAAACTAATACAGAAATTACAAAGTCATTTCAGATATAAAATTTATACCAAGTGTGTGTAAAATCAGTGCTTAAAGGTGATCAGTGTGTGAATGCTGAGAGAGCAAAATACAGCATGATATATTCAATAAATACATGTTGGTAAGTAATAGGAGTTTAAATAACTAACGAACTATGAAAACTAACTGTAGAACTTAAATTCTTTAAGTTCACAAACCAAAGGTGGTTAGATACTGTGACAGAAAGTACTGCTTCTTTCCAGAAACTACAAGTTAAAGGTTAAACTAATTTCAGACACAAGGTTGAAGGTTTGAAACCTCAGTTTTCTTCACACAACAGGCCTCAGACCGAAATATAACGGTTAATTATCAACGGCTGGGGTGTTTTTTAAATAAATATTTTTATTCTCCTTTTTCACATTTTCTCCCAAATTTACACTCACCAACAATAAACAACAATCAGTAATGAATGCAATGTCAATCCCCATATCAATAGCAACAATCCCATCCTCCCACGAAGCCCCCAAACATTAGCCTGCATGTTAACATAAACAAATGACAAAAAGGAATCAGGAATCACCGAAAGTCACCATTATAACATAAAGGCCCCTCCTCCAACCCTCCCAGCAGCCCCCCCCCCCCCCCCAATGTTCGATGTAATCCAATTCTCAAAAGTGCTTAATAAATAATATGAATAACGCCCATGAATTACAGAACCCCTCCATCCTTCCCCTCAGTTCAAATTTGACCTTCTCAAGAGTCAAGAATTCCAGCAGGTCCCCCCCCCCCCCCCCCCCCCCCCCGCCAGGGCACAGTGTGGAGAGGTTGGTCTCCACCCTAACAGTATCTGCCTTCGGGCTCTCAACGAGGCGAAGACTACAACATCTGCCTCCGTACCCGTTTCCAACGCTGGCTGGTCCGATACCCCGAACATGGTCTCTCGAGGGCCTGGGTCCAGTTTCACGTGCACCACTTTAGAGATTACCCTAAAAACCTCCTTCCAGTAATGCTCCATTTTTGGACAGAATCAAAACATATGAACGTGATTTGCGCGCCCCCCCCCCCCCCCCCCCGCAACGTTCACACACATCTTCTACCCCCTCAAAAAGCCGGCTCCTCCTCGCCCATATGAGGTGTGCTCCACCTTCAGCTGCATCAGCCCCAACCTCGCGCACGAGGTGGAGCCGTTCACCCTCCGGAGCACCTCACACCAGAACACCTCCTCCATACCCTCTCCCAACTCTTCATCCCACTTTGCCTTGATCCCATCCAGCGGTGCCTTCTCTTCCAAAATAGCCATGTAAATTGCCGACACTACCTCCTTCTCCAGTCCCCCTGTTGTCAGCACCTCCTCCAGCAATGTGGAAGTCAGCTCTATCGGAAAGCTCTGTATCTCCTTTCTGGCAAGGTCTCAAACCTGCATATCTTTCAGTGCCTTAATTCCTTTCTCCTCCCATCTCTGAAAATTTCCATCCCTCTTCCCTGGCCCAAATCTATGGTTCCCCCGAATCGGCCTTTCCCTTGCCCCTGCCCCCAACCCGAAATGCTGGTGAAACTTCCTCCAAATTCGCAATGAAGCTATTACTACCGGACTCCCTGAGTATTTCCCTGGGGCCGTCAGGAGCGGCGCTGTTGCTAACGCCTTCAATCCCGACCCCCTACACAAACTCTCCTCCATTCTGACCCACTGGGAGTCAACCAATGGCTGGGGAGCTAACGGTTCCAGACCGTAGCTCACCCAACCTTTATGGGATTCGCAGCAGTTGCCCTGTAATTAAACCATTAAAGTGTAACTTTGTCCTGGCCTCGGGCTATGTGATGTATTTCTCTTGTTCATTTTGGAATAGAAAAAACAATATTCTTGTGACCTTGGTTGACAAAGTCCCATCTTCACACTGAGGATACCCTCCATTGTCCTGTGTGACACTATCACTGTGCTAAATGGGGTAGATTCAGAACACATCTCGATAAAACAAGGTATCCAAGAGGAGCTGGGGGCATCAGCAGCTTAATATTCAATTACAATCAAACCTCATCGGCCGGCATATCCCTCACTCTGCCATTACCATCAAGCCAAGGGACCAACTCTGGTTCAACATGGAGCGGAGGAGAACATGTCAGGAGCAGCACCAGGTATTCCTAAAGCAGATTCCAATCTGGTGACCCTATAGCATGGGACCATTAGCATGCTAAGCAGCGGAAACAGCTTGATCGAGGCAGGAGTAAACAATCCCAAAAACGGATCAGATCAAAGCTGCAGTCATTGAATCCCTACAGTATAGGAGGCTATTCAACCCATCAAGTCTGCACTGACCCTCTGAAAGAGCACCCCATCTAAGCCCAAACCCCACCCTATCCCCTAACCCCACCTAAGTGCAATTTACCTAACCTGCACATCTTTGGACTGTGGGAGGGAACCGGAGCACCCGGAGGAAACCCACACAGACATGGGGAGAATGTGCAAACTCCACACAGACAGCCACCCAAGGTCAGAATTAGATCCTGGTGCCTGGCGCTGTGAGGCAGCAGTGCTAACCACTGTGCCATTGTGCAGCCTGGCGACATCCAGTCGTAAATGGTGGCGAACAATTAAATAAATCAGAGCAGGACGTTCCACAAACAACAACATCATCAATAATTGGGGAGACAATGTGTTGGCACTCTCCCTAGCGGGCAGGGTCCAGTCGGTCAAAATGACGGTGCTCCCAAGGTTTCTGTTCCTCTTCCAGTGTCTACCTATCATGATCCCGAAGGCTTTTTTCAGGAGGGTCAGGAGGAGCATTATGGGGTTTGTGTGGGCGCAGAAGACCCCGAGGGTGAGGAGGGTATTCCTGGAGCGGGGTAGGGAAGTGGGGGGGGGGGGGGGGGGGGGGGGTTGGCGCTGCCCAACCTGTGTGGGTACTGCTGGGCTGCGAACGTGGGGATGATACGTAGGTGGGTGATGGAGGGGGAGGGGGCGGCATGGAAGAGGTTGGAGGCGGCGTCTGTGTGGGCACGAGCCTAGAGGCGCTGGTGATGGTGCCGCTGCCGCTCCCCCCGGCAAGGTATACTACGAGTCCGGTGGTGGTGGCTACCCTCAAAAGATGGGGGCAGTGGAGGCGGCATAGGGGGGAGGTGAAGGCTTCACTTTGGTCCCCGCTATGGGGGAACCACCGGTTTGTACCAGGGAGGATGGATGGAGGGTTTTCGAGCTGGCACAGGGCAGGTATCAGGCGGATGGGGGACCTCCTTCTCGGTGGGAGGTTTGCAACCTTAGAGGAGTTGGAGGGGAGGTGGGGTCTACCCCCAGGGAATATCTTCAGGTATATGCAGATTAGGGTGTTTGTTAGGCGGCAGGTGGCGGAGTTTCCACTGTTGCCGCCAAGGGGGGTTCAGGACAGGGTGCTCTCGGAGACGTGGGTTGGAGAGGGGAGGATCTCGGCAATCTACCAAGTGATGCAGGAAGGGGAGGAGGCCTCGGTGGAAGAGCTGAAAGATGTGGGAGGAGGAGCTGGGAGAGGAGATTGACGAGGGGACGTGGGCGGATGCTTTGGGGAGGTTAGATTCCTCCTCTTGCGCACGGCTTGGTCTAATCCAACTAAAGGTGCTGCATAGGGCGCATATGACTGGGACCAGGCTGAGCCGGTTCTTTGGGGGAGAGGACAGGTGTGGCAGGTGTTTGGGGAGCCCAGCAAACCACACCCACATGTTCTCGGCATGTTCTGCATTGGAGGGCTTTTGGAGGGGTGTTGCGGGGACGTTGTCAAGGGTGGTTGGCTCCAGGGTGGAGCCGGGCTGCGGGCTTGCAATTTTCGGGGTAGCATTGGAGCCGGGAACGCAGGAGGTGAAAGAGGCCGGTATTCTGGCCTTTGCGCCCCTGGTAGCCCGGCGCAGGATTCTTTTACAGTGGAAGGATGTGAAGCCCCCAAGCGCGGAATCCTGGATCAACGACATGGCCGGGTTCATCAAAATGGTTACTGTTTTTCTTTGTTTTGTTGGTTAAAATTTGAATAAAAATTACTTTTTTTTTTTTTTTTGAAGTTTTTTATTTAACACAAATTTGTAACAGTTACAAAGCGAAAAATGGCCCTGTGCAAAGAGCCTTAACATAGTGAAAACGAACAGTGGGAAAGAATAAACATGTTAATAAATGTTGAAACCAAAAATCCTTCCATACGGCACTTTCCCTGCCAGCTCTGTTTACCCATGCCACACGTGTTCCACTACACTAAGCTAACGTGGCCCTAACCCTCTTCTCCCCCCCCGCCCCCCCCCCCCCCCCCCCCCCCCCCGGCCTGGTCTCCCCTACTCCCCCAGGCCTGGCCTGCCAGGTCAGCCCTGCGCTTGGCCCTAGCTCGCCCCGCCCCCCCTCCGATCTCCCTGGTGCCCCCTGACCTACGCTAGTCACACTGACCCGTAAAAATTACTTTTAAAAACAAAAAATAATTGGGGAGACAAGCACATCAGTGCAAATTACTCTGTTTTATGTTTAGTGATCCCTCCGCCTACTCACTGTCACATCACAATAACGTCCCTGGATCCCAAGACTAAGAGAGACACTCTGGGAGGAATGCAGAGCTGGGAATAGTCCATGGAGTAACTCAAGGTGTCAGAACTGAAATAACCCGGAGTTAGAAAGGAGAAAAGTTCCCAAAATGCAGCAGTCTGTATCAGAACATCAATTAATCTCCTCTTATCCTGAAGAAATGAAGGTCTCGACTGTGTGCATGAAACAATATTAGTTCACTTGACATTTATCCAGAGGATTTTCAACCCCAACCCAGTAATAGGGATTATTATCAGAAAAGTTCCCAAAATGCAGCAGTCTGTATCAGAACATCAGTTAATCTCCTCTTATCCTGAAGAAATGAAGGTCCCGACTGTGTGTCTGAAACAATATTAGTTCACTTGACATTTATCCAGAGGATTTTTCAACCCAACCCAGTAATAGGGATTATTATCAGAAATAAACTCCCAACAATCAGAATGCTGAAGGTTCAGTCCGGGATGTGATTAACAGCAGCAATAACTGCAGAATCCAACCCCTGCGGTCTCCCCTTGCTGTGGCTGCGTTGGTGTACAAGCAGGTGGAATGAGCGAGTATATCTCTTCCCACACTCGGAGCAAGTGAACGGCCTCTCCCCAGTGTGAATCCGCTGGTGACTCAGTAAGTAGGCTGCGCAAACGAATCCCTTCCCACATTCGGAGCAAATGAAGGGTTTATCCACAGTGTGAGTGCGTTCGTGTGTCAGCAGGTGGAATGAGCGAGTGAATCTCTTCCCACACTCCGAGCAGGTGAACGGCCTCTCCCCAGTGTGAACCCGCTGGTGTGTCAGTAAATTAGATCTACAAGTGAATCCATTTCCACAGTCAGAGCAGATAAATGGTTTATCCCCAGTGTGAACTTGCTGGTGTGTCAGCAGATGGGATGACTGAGTGAATCCCTTCCCACACTTGGAGCAGGTAAATGGTTTATCCCCGGTGTGAACCCGCTGGTGTGCCAGCAGGTGGAATGAGCGAGTGAATCCCTTCCCACAGTCAGAGCAGGAGAATGGCCTCTCCCCAGTGTGAATCCGCTGGTGACTCAGTAAGTAGGCTGTACAAACGAATCCCTTCCCACATTCGGAGCAAATGAAGGGTTTATCCACAGTGTGAGTGCGCTGGTGTGTCAGCAGGTTGGATGAGACACTGAATCCCTTCCCACACTTTAAGCAGGTGAACGGTTTCTCCCCAGTGTGAACCCGCTGGTGCATCACCAGGTGGGATGAGCAAGTGAATCCCTTCCCACAGTCAGTGCAGGTGAACGGCCTCTCCCCAGTGTGAATCTGCTGGTGTCTCAGCAGAACATTTGTGAATTTAAAACTCTTCCCACATTCAGAGCATTGGAAAGGTTTCTTATCCGAGTGAACAAGTTGGTGTGATCTGAGGCTGGTTAAAGAAATGAATCCTTTTCCACATAAGGAGCAGGTGAATGGCCTCTCCCCAGTGTGAACTCGCTGGTGTTTCTGGAGGCTGGAAGACTGAGTGAACCCCTTCCCACACACAGAGCAGGTGAATGGTCTCTCCCCGGTGTGAGTGTGTTCATGTTCAATGAGTGTCTGTGATCGTTTAAACAGCTTCCCACAGTGAGAGCAGCTGAACTGCCCCTCAGTGCGAACAACCTGGTGCTTGACCAGGTCCTCTGAGCTTTTAGAGTTGTTATCACAGTCTGACTGGTTAAACAGCCCCTCATCAATGTGAACTTGCTGGTGGGTCCGCAGGTGGGATGACTGAATGAATCCCTTCCCACACGTGGAGCAGGTGAACGGCTTCTCTCCAGTGTGACTGCGTCGATGCATTTCCAGCAGGGATGGGTAATTGAATCCCTTCCCACAGTCCCCACATTTCCACGGTTTTTCCATGGTGTTCATGTCCTTGTCTCTCCAGGTTGGATGATCAGTTGAAGCTTCGTCCACACACAGAACACGTGTACGGTTTCTTTCCGCTGTGAATGGGGTGATGTTTTTTCAGGCTGTGTAACTGGTTAAAGCTCTTTCCACAGTCAGTTCACTGGATGACTCTCACTCGGGTGTGTGTGGGTCTCGGGGCTTTTCCAGTCACACTGATGTTTGAAATCTTTTCCCACGGACAGAACAGACAAACATTTCTCCTTCCACATTCAAAGACCGATGATATTCAGGTCCTGATGAATTGAGTGACTCTGTCAGATCTCAATGTGATGTTTGGTTTGAGTTTCCCATCTGCAAATCAACGTCCTCTTGTACCTTGTAAAAGACATTGACAGTGTCAGGATTACCATTAGTACAGGATAGGAATTCCAAACAGACAATTTCAGTTTCTATGGATTTTTTCTCTCTCGTTTCCTAAACTTGTGCTTCTCAACTAAACCAGAAAGTTGGGCAGCACAGTGGCGCAGTGGGTGAGCCCTGCTGCCTCACGGCACCAAGGTCCCAGGTTCGATCCCAGCTCTGGGTCACTGTCCATGTGGAGTTTGCACATTCTCTCCTTGTTTGCGTGGGTTTTGTGCCCACAACCCAAAGATGTGCAGGGTAGCTGGATTGGCCACGCTAAATTGCCCCTTAATTGGAAAAAATGAATTGGGTACACTAAATTTATTTAAAAATCTAAACCAGAATGTTGTTTCCAGTGTTTATGAGACATTCTGCACCCTAAGGTATCCACCAGTGTGGAAGGTCTCAAGTGTTCTGGCAGACACCACACGCTCCCTTTCCAGGACCATCCGGGCACAGAAAAGGGGCCGACAGCCAGAGTTACCCCTGCCACTCTGTAAATTGCTGTTTTAACCAGGCCCAAGAGCAGGTCCAGGAGCAGATCCTCTGACTTACCCAGTCCCCTCCACACTAGGCAGACAGGGATTAGGAGTGTGGGGTCGAAGTGCAAACAAAGTGGAGAAGTAGTTCCTTCAGGTGACTATACGGAGATTCTAACCTCTCACTGAATATAAATATATGGCCCAAAGACTCCTGGAGGCCCCGTACATCAGAGTTGTTTAAAAACTTGTTGCCCATTGTTAAACATGCCGGACAATAGGACCCGGTGATAACTGAAACCCTGAAGCTCCGCCTACTCACTGTGACGTCATGCGGCGCATGCGCTCTATGCTGACCTAAAATGATGACCTTTAACCGGAATCTGGTTGTGGGGAAAAAAGACTCGGAGCTGGAAACGCGGGACCTGCAGAGTCTCATTCGGGGTTTGAGGCTCTCACCAGTTCTTTAGAAACCCTCCCTATCCAGATCCGGCTCCATCGCTCCTTCAAAGTTTCCGAATCCTTCCCTGATGCAGAGACGACAAAACAACACCACCCCCCCTTGACCATTACTCACAGTGCGCGTGCTCCCATACTGGGCGCTACTGCGCATGCTCCCATACTGATGGTCCTCTGGTGTCAATAGGGGACATTCACTACTGGGGGGAGTGCTGGGTAAATACACCAACATCGAATACCCTAATTAGAGACTCGTGATTTTTTCCTGCGATGTGGATATTGGGGGAGAATCGAGAAATTAATAAAACTAGGAACCAGGTTATACAGAAATCCATGTCCACAGACCCTTCATGGGCATCACAAGTGTTCACAGTGCAGGTTCGATTCCCCGCTGGGTCACTGTCTGTGCGGAGTTTGCGCGTTCTCCCTGTATCTGCGTGGGTTTCCTCCGGGTGCTCCGTTTCCTCCCACAGTCCAAAGTCGTGCAGGTTAGGTGGATTGGCCATGATAAACTGCCCTTAGTGACCAAAAAGGTTGGGAGAGGTTATTGGGTTACAGTAATAGGGGGGAAGTGAGGGCTTAAGTGAGTCAGTGCAGACTCGATGGGCTGAATGGCCTCCTATGGTTATCCATCAGAAAGATGAAGTAGGAATTGAGGGAGAATTTCAAATTCCCAAACGTTTTCCAAGACAGCAGCTCCAGTCAAATGTAAACTCAGAGGGTGGGGTGACTGAGTTAAGTATTTGAGTTAAATATTTCAGTGAAGCATTTTGGTGCCACAGTGGTTAGCATTGTTGCCTCACAGTGGTTAGCATTGTTGCCTCAGAGTGGTTAGCATTGTTGCCTCACAGTGGTTAGCATTGTTGCCTCACAGTGGTGAGCATTGTTGTCTCACACAGGTTGGCATTGTTGCCTCACAGTGGTTAGCATTCTTGCCTCACAGTGGTTGGCATTCTTGCCTCACAGTGGTTAGTATTCTTGTCTCACAGTGATTAGCACTGTTGCCTCACAGTGCCAGAGACTCAAATTCAATTCCGGCCTTGGTTGACTGTGTGGAGATCACACTTTCTCCCCATGTCTGTGTGTTTTTCCTCTGGGTGCTCCGGTTTGCTCCCACAGTCCAAAGATGTGCAGGTTAGGTGGATTGGCAATGCTAAATTGCCCCTTAATATCCACAGATGTTGGGTGGTACAGTGCTTAGCACTGTTGCCTCACAGCAGTAGAGACTCGAGTTCAATTCTGGCCTTAGGTGACTGTGTGGAGATCGCACTTTCTCTCTGTGTCTGCGTGGGTTTCCTCTGGGTTCTCCGGTTTTCTCCCACCAATGCAGGTTCGGTGGATTCGCTATGCTAAATTGCCCCTTAGTGTCCTGCCTTCTCCCCATTATCCCTGAACCCTTATTAATCAAGAAATCCACTTTTCGGGTGATATGGTGGCCCAGTGGCTTCACGGTGCCAAGGACTCAGGTTTGATCCTGGCCCCAGGTTACTGTCCATGTGGAGTTTGCACATTCTCCCAGTGTCTGCGCGGGTTTCACCCCCACAACCCATCTTTGTGCAGGGGTGGTGGATTGGTCATGCTAAATTTCCCCTTAATTGGAGAACATTAGGAAAAAGAGATATCCTCTTATTAATCAAGAACACCAGTTTTGTGCTTGAGGTGCTGTTACCTACAGGGCTACAGTTCTTTCCGAGAACACGAGAACCAGGAGTAGGCAATTTAGCCTCTCGAGAGGGCTCTCCCATTCAATACGATCATGGCTGATCTTATCATGGCCTCATCTCCGCTGTCCTCCCTTTCACCATAACCCGTCAATCCATCTCCACTGTCCTCCCTTCCACCATAACCCGTCAATCCATCTCCACTGTCCTCCCTTCCACCATAACCCGTCAATCCATCTCCACTGTCCCTCCCTTTCACCATAGCCCGTCAATCCATCTCCACTGTCCTGCCCTTTCACCATAACCCGTCAATCCATCTCCACTGTCCTCCCTTCCACCATAACCCGTCAATCCATCTCCACTGTCCCTCCCTTTCACCATAACCCGTCAATCCATCTCCACTGTCCTGCCCTTTCTCCATAACCCGTCAATCCATCGCCACTGTCCTCCCTTTCACCATAGCCCGTCAATCCATCTCCACTGTCCTGCCCTTTCACCATAACCCGTCAATCCATCCCCACTGTCCTCCCTTTCACCATAACCCGTCAATCCATCTCCACCGTCCTGCCTGTTCACCATAACCTGTCAATCCATCTCCACTGTCCTCCCTTTCACCATAACCCTTCAATCCATCTCCACTGTCCTCCCTTTCACCATAACCTGTCCATCCATCTCCACTGTCCTGCCCTTTCACCATAACCCGTCAATCCATCTCCACTGTCTTCCCTTTCACCATAACCCGTCAATCCATCTCCACTGTCCTCCCTTTCACCATAGCCCTTCAATCCATCTCCACTGTCCTCCCTTTCACCATAACCCGTCAATCCATCTCCACTGTCCTGCCCTTTCACCATAACCCGTCCATCCATCTCCACTGTCCTCCCTTTCACCATAACCTGTCAATCCATCTCCACTGTCCTCCCTTTCACCATAACCCGTCAATCCATCTCCACTGTCCTGCCCTTTCACCATAACATGTAAATCCATCTCCACTGTCCTGCACTTTCACCATAACCCGTCTATCCATTACTAATTAAAAATTTGGAGGGCCACACGATGGCGCAGTGGTTAGCACTGCTGCTTCACTGCGCCGAGGACCTGGGTTTAGTCCCAGCCCAGGGTCACTGTCCATGTGGAGTTTGCACATTCTCCCCATCTCTGTGTGGGTCTCACCCTCACAACCCAAAACTGTGCAGGGTAGGTGGACTGGTCATGGTAAATTGCCCCTTAATTGGGAATTTAAAAAAAAATCTGTCCACCTCCTCCTTAAATTTATTGACTGTCCCAGCACCCACCACACTCTTCAGTAGCGAAGTCCACAGATTTATGACGACCCTTTGAGAAGTAGTTTCTCCTCATTTGGGCAGCACGGTAGCATTGTGGATAGCACAATTGCTTCACAGCTCCAGGGTCCCAGGTTCGATTCTGGCTTGGGTCACTGTCTGTGCGGAGTCTGAACATCCTCCCCGTGTGTACGTGGGTTTCCTCCAGGTGCTCCGGTTTCCCCCTACAGTCCAAAGACGTGCAGGTTAGGTGGATTGGACATGATAAGTTTCCCTTACAGTCCAAAATTGTCCTTAGTGTTGGGTGGGTTACTGGGTTATGGGGATAGGGTGGAGGTCCTTAGGTAGGGTGCTCTCTCCAGGAGCCGGTGCAGACTCGATGGGCCGAATGGCCTCCTTCTGCAATGTAAATTCCATCTCTATTCTATCTCTATTTGAAATTTGCTATCCCTATCTTGAGACAATGACCTCTCGTTCTACAATGCCCCACAAGAGGAAGCATCCGCTCCACGTCTAATTTATCCATACCTTTTATCAGGTACCTGCTGCTATTGTCTCTTTTGATGGTGGAGGTCATGGGTTTGGAAGGTGCTAAGGAGCCTTGGTGAATTACTATAGGGCAACTTGTAGACAGTACACATGGCTGTCATTGTTCGTCAATTGTGGAGGGATTGAATATTTGTGGATGGGGTGCCAATCAAATGGGCTTGTTTGTCCTGGATGGTGTGGCCTTGCGGAGCCAGGAGGTGAATTACTCACCGCAGGATTCCTCGCCTCTGAGCTGCTCTGGTAGCCACAGTATTTATATATTTGTATTGTTTTATTCATTTACAGGATATGGATGTCGCTAGTTGGGCCAGCATTTATTGCCCATCCCGAGTTGGCCTTCAGAAGATGGTGGTGAGTTGCCTTCTTCAACCTCTAGTCCAGTTCAGTTTCTGTTCAATGGTAACCCCAAGGATGTTGATAGTATGGGACTCAATGACGGTAATGCCTTTAAATGTTTAGGGGTGATCATAAGTTCCTCTCTTGTTGGAGATGGTCATTGCCTGGCAATTGCGTAGCATGAATGTTCCTTGCCACTTGTCAGCTCAAGCCCGGATATTGCCCAGGTTGCTGCATTTGGACATGAACTGCTTCAGTGTCTGAGGAGTCGTGAGTGGTGCCGTAACATCCCCACTTCTGACCTTATGATGGAAGGAGGTCATTCATGAAGCAGCTGAAGATGGTTAGACCTTGGACAGGACCCCGAGGAGCCCCTGCAGTGATGTCCTGAAGCTGAGATGATTGATCTCCAACAACCATCTTTCTTTGTGCCAGGTGTGACTCCAACCAGCGGACAGTTTACCCGATTCCCATTGACAGCAATTTTGCTGGGACTCCCTGATGCCACACTTGGTCAAATACTGCCGTGGTATCAATAAGTCACTCTCAGATCACATCTGGAGTTGAGCTCTTTTGTCTATGTTTGAACCAAGGACATAATGAGATCAGGAGCTGAGTGACCCTGCCAGAACGCAACCTGGCATCAATGAGCAGGTTATTGCTGAGCACGTGCCACTTGATAGCACTGTTGATGATCCCTCCATCACTTTACTGATGATTGAGAGAAGACTGATGAGGCAGTAATGGGCTGGGTTTGACCTGCTCTTTTATACAGGACATACCTGGGTAATTTCCCACACTGCTGGGTAATCAGTAATTTACTAAGATTCACGATTACTTCCTTTCATTTGTACACCATGTCTACATTAATTAACCAAGGACCCTATTAAACAGCTTCATCAACTCCCCTTGTCATAATAAATCAATTTTGTACATTTACCCCCTGGTATTATTGATGCTACACTCTGTTTAAAATTGCACCATTTATATACAGCCTCTCCTCAATCTTCCTTCCAAAATCTACCATTGACTGTGCCTTGGGGTCAATAACAGTCACTCTCAGATCTTTCTCTTTTTACAACTGATTTCAAGCTGTAGATTTTGCTCCAAAGATGACATTGGGATTGATATTCAAAGTTAACTATTTTACTGCAGAAACAGCTTCAGCTGGGAGTCTGAATGAAGAGGAAAGATCCCTGACAGCAGATTTCCCAGGTTCACTGCAGACCCGACAGCTCAATCAGCTCCACTCTCAGCTCAGGAGAGCTCAGCAGCTCCACACACTGTCCACAGGGGAAAGCTCCTGGTCCAGTGGGACCAACATTCATGTTTTAACTGACACCATCAATAATACTGTTGATTGTGATCATTCTGGTGGCTTTAGTTTGTTATCTACAGTTTATAATCAAGAAATTAGGAAAACAAGCTCACAGCTTAGAAATAACTGGGTTAGTCAGAAATCAGTTGTGAGCAGTCAATAAGGATATTCCCTTCTCCAGGTAAGACATCATTGTCCAATAGTGTTATAAAATCTTAAAAATGTATTGTGAAGAAAGATTCCTGACTTGACAAACACAGGACAGTGATGGTCTGTTATCTCTGCCAAGGACATGTCTCCAGCACAGAACCTGAATCAAGATAAACTTGACCATTTGGGGAGGATCTCAGGACCCATATGTAAAGCAGACACCTGGGTAAAGGTTAAACAGGATGTCCGAGCAAGAAATGAGCCAGAATGAAAAGCCACACCGAGCTCCTCAGAAAACGATCACAGGACACAACCGACAGAATACCCTTCGTCGTCCAGTACTTCCCTGGAGTGGAGAAACTACGACATCTCCTTCGGAGCATTCAACATGTCAACGATGACGAAGAACATCACGGCAAGGCCATCCCCACGCCCCCACTACTTGCCTTCAAACAACTGCCTAACCTCAAACAGACCATTGTTCGCAGCAAAAAGCCTTCAGGAGAACAGTGACACCACACAACCTGCCACGGCAATGTCTGCAAGACACGCCGGATCATCAACATGGATACCACCATTATGCGCGAGAACACCACCCACCAGGTACACAGTACATGCTCATGCAACTCGGCCAACGCCATCTACCTCATACGCTGCAGGAAAAGATGTCCTGAAGCGTGTTACATTGGCGAGACATGCAGACGCTGCAACAACGGATGAACAGACATCATGTGACAATCGCCAGGCAGGAATGTTCCCTTCCAGTCGGGGAATACTTCAGCAGTTAAGGACATTCAGCCTCTGATCTTTGGGTAAACGCTCTCCCAGGCGGCCTTCAAGACACACAACGCAGAATCAGGTAACCAAGTTCCGCACGCACGAGGAAGGGCTCAACCAGGACTTCGGGTTCACGTCACATTACGTGTGACCCCCCACAATACTGCCCGGATTTGCAGAATCTTATTAACTGTCCAGGCTTGAGACAATTGACACCTTGAATCATCAAATTTACAGTGCAGAAGGAGGCCATTCGGCCCAACAAGTCTGCACCGGCTCTTGGAAAGAGCATCCTACCCAAGCCCCCACCTCCACTCCAGCCCCATAACCCAGCAACCCCACCAAACCTTTTTTGGGTACTAATGGCAATTTAGCATGGCCAATCCACCTAATCTTTGGACTGTGGGAGGAAATCTGAGTGTACGGAGGAAACCCACACACACATGGGGAGAATGTGGAGACTCCACACAGTGACCCAAGCCAGGAATCGAACCCAGGACCTTGGAGCAGTGAAGCCACTATGCTAACCACTGTGCTACTGTGCTGCCCCAATTACCTGTGATTATCCCTCTTTACCCTCAATTACCTGTGATTATCCCTCTTTACCCTCGATTACCTGTGATTATCCCTCATTCCAGTCACATTGTTTGTACCTGTAAAGACTCGCAGTCCAACCATTCTTCACATTCCAATCTGTAATTACCTCGCAATTGTGACTCTGCCGATATATACTGTGGAGTTGCCGGTGTTGGACTGGGGTGAGCACAGTAAGAAGTCTGACAACACCAGGTTAAAGTCCAACAGGTTTGTTTCGAATCACTAGCTTTCGGAGCCCAACTCCTTCCTATATATCCTGTGTTTGTGAACCTGCCTCCACTGATGAAGGAGCAGTGCTCTGAAAGCTTGTGATTTCAAATAAACCTGATGTTGTGAGACTTCTTAAAGTGCCCGGAGAACCACTCTCCCGGCTATTCGTCTCGAAGAAGCTTCAGAGCCTCATGAGAATTCATGGATCATATAATCTACAGTGCAGGAAGAAATCATTCGGCCCATCGAGTCTGCACCGTCCCTTGGGAAGAGCACCCTTGGAAAGCCCACACCTCCACCCCATCCGCGTAACTCGGTAACCACACCTAACCTTTTTGGACACCAAGGACAATTTAGCATGGCCAATCCACCTAACGTACGCATCTTTGGATACGGCAGGAAACCAAAGCACCCGGAGTAAACCCACGCAGACACGGGAGGATGTGCGGACTCCGCATATACAGTCCCCCAAGCGGGAATCAAACCTGGGACTCTGGCGCTGAGAAGCAACTGTATTAACAACGGTGCTACCGTGGAACCCAGTAATGATTTGTTTCTAAAAATGCTTCACTCCAAATAAAGGAACAGCTCAACATAAAACAGGCCTGCAGTATATTAGGGCTGGTTTAGCACACTGGGCTAAATCGCTCGCTTTTAAAGCAGACCAAGGCAGGCCAGAAGCATGGTTCAATTCCCCGTACCAGCCTCCCCGAACAGGCGCCGGAATGTGGCGACTAGGGCCTTTTCACAGTAACTTCATTAAAGCCTACTCGTGATAATAAGCGATTTTCATTTCATTTTCATATTCAGATTGTAGTACACATTCCATTTTCATAATTACAGCTTCAACTTGATCTGTACCTAATTTCTGTGTACGTGTCATTGAGTGTGACAGAGACGAGAGACTTGAGATGTTCAAACGTCCGGGGAAACAGTGTGATAGTAAATAACTTTCTTTCCTTATAAAAATCACCAGAAAGCCTGCTTCTGAAATAGAACATAGAACAGTACAGCACAGTACAGGCCCTTCAGCCCACAATGTTGTGCTGACCATTTATCCTAATCAAAGATCACCCTAACCTACACCCTTTCAATTTACTGCTGTCCATGTGCCTGTCTAAGAGTTGCTTAAATGTCCCTAATGACTCTGACTCCACCACCTCTGCTGGCAGTGCATTCCACGCACCCACCACTCTTTCTGTAAATAACCTACCTCTGACATCTCCCCTATACCTTCCTCCAATCACCTTAAAATTATGTCCCCTTGTGACAGCCATTTCCTGGGGAAAGGTCACTCTATCCATGCCTCTCATCACCTTATACACCTCGATCAAGTCACCTCTCTTCCTTCTTCGCTCCAGTGAGAAAAGCCCAAGCTCCCTCAACCTTTCTTCATAATACATGTCCTCCATTCCATGCAGCATCCTGGTAAATCTCCTCTGTACCCTCTCCAAAGCATCCACATCCTTCTTATAATGAGGCGACCAGAACTGGAGACAATATTCCAAGTGTGGTCTAACTAGGGTTTTATAAAGCTGCAGCTCTAAAACTCAATCCCCCTGTTAACGAAAGCCAACATGCCATACGCCTTCTTAACAACCCTATCAAACTGTGTGGCAACTTTGAGGGATCTGATCTGTGTACGTGGACCCCAAGATCCCTCTGTTCCTCCATACTTCCAAGAATCCTGCCTTGAACCCTGTATTCAGCATTCATATTCGACCTTCCAAAATGTATCACTTCACATTAATCAAGGTTGAACTCGAGCTGCCACTTCTCAGCCCAGCTCTGCATCCTGTCAATGTCCTGTTGTAACCTACAACTACCTTCAACACTATCTTCAACACTATCTACAACTCCCCCAACCTTTGTGTCATCGGCAAACTTACTAACCCACCCTTCCACTTCCTCATCCAAGTCATTTATAAAAACCACAAGCAGCAGAGGTCCGAAAACAGATCCCTGCGGGACACCGCTGCTCACCGACCTCCAGGCGGAATACTTTCCATCCACTACCACTCACCGTCTTCTTTCGGCCAGCCAATTCTGTATCCACACATCCAAATTTCCCTGTATCCCATGCCCCCTAACTTTCTGAATGAGCCTACCATGGGGAGCCTACCATCCCGTAACAGCCTCCCCGGACAGGCGTCGGAATGTGGCGACTAGGGGCTTTTCACAGTAACTTCACTGAAGCCTACTCGTGACAATAAGTGATTTTCATTTCATTTTTCATTTCAAATGCCTTAGTGAAATCCATCCACTGCCCAACCTTCATCAATGTGTCGCGTCACATTTTCAAAGAATTCACTGAGGCTTGGGAGGCATGACCTGCCCCTCACAAAGCCATAATAACTATCTTTAATCAAACTATGTTTTTCTAAATAATCATAAATCCTATCTCTCAGAATCCTTTCCAATATTTTGCTCACCACAGATGTACGACTGATGGGCCTGTAATTCCCAGGGATATCCCTATTCCCTTTCCTGAACAGGGGAACAACATTCGCCTCCCTCCAATCATCCAATACTACTCCAGTGGAGAGTGAGGATGCAAAGATCATTGCCAACGACGCAGCAATCTCCTCCGTCACTTCCCATTGTAATCTTGGGTTGGTTTAGCTCACTCAGCTAAATCGCTGGCTTTTAAAGCAGACCAAGCAGGCCAGCAGCACGGTTCGATTCCCGTACCAGCCTCCCGGGACAGGCGCCGGAATGTGGCGACTAGGGGCTTTTCACAGTAACTTAATTGAAGCCTACTCGTGACAATAAGCGATTTTCATTTCATTTCCCATCAGGCCCAGGGAACTTATCTATCCTGATGCTTTTCAAAATTTTCAGATATCCTCCTTCTTAATATCATCCTGTTCGAGTCTATTAACCTGGTTCACACCGTTCGCATGAGCAATAAGGTCCCTCTCTCTAGTGAATACCAAAGCAAAATATTCATTTAGGGCCTCCCCCATATCCTCAGACTCTAGGCACAAGTTCCCTCCACTATCGCTGATCGGCCCTACTCTCACTCTGATCATCCTCTTATTTCTCCCATAAGTGTAGAACGCCTTAGGGTTTTCCCTAATCCTTCCCGCCAGGGCTTTTTCATGCCCCCTCTAGCTCCCCTCAGTCCATTTTTGAGTTCCTTCCTGGCTACCTTGTAACCCTCTCGAGCCGAGTCAGATCCTTGCTTCCTCAACCTTACATAAGCTTCCTTCTTTCTCTTGACTAGAAGTTCCACTTCTCTTGTCATCCAAGGCTCCTTCACCTTGCCATTCCTTCCTCGTCTTAGTGGGACAAAACTATCCAGCACTTGCAGCAAGTGCTCCTTAAACAACCCCCATATTACTGTTGTGCATTTCCCCAAGAACAATTGTTCCCACTTTATGCTCCTCAGCTCCTGTCTAATAGCAGTATAATTTCCCCTCCCCCAATTAAATACCTTCCCATACTGTCTGTTCCTATCCCTCTCCATGACTATGGTAAAGGTCAAGGAATTGTGGTCACTGTCACCAAAATGCTCTCCCACCGAGACATCTGGCTGGTTCGTTACCAAGTCCAATATGGCCACCCCCCTAGTCGGCCGATCTACATATTGAGTCAGGAATCCTTCATGGACACACCTGACAAAATCTGCTCCATCCAAACAATTTGCACTGAGGAGGTTCCAGTCAATATTAGGGAAGTTGAAGTCACCCATGACAACAACTCTGTTACTTCTGCTCTTTTCCAAGATCTGCCACCCAATCTGTTCCTCTATCTCTTTGCTGCTATTGGGGGGTCGATAGAAAACTACCAACAAAGTGACTGTTCCTTTCTTGCTTCTGACTTCCACCCAAACTGACTCAGTGGACAAACCCTCCTCAACTACCTCGTTTTCTGCAGCTGTGATGCACTCCCTAATGAACAGTGCCATTTCCACTCCTCTTTTACCTCCCTCCCTATTCTTCTGAAAACATCTAAATCCCGGAACATCTAACAACCATTCCTGCCCCTGTGAAATCCATGTCTCCGTAATGGCCACAACATCGTAGATCCATCTAAGTTCATTTCCCTTATTCCTGACACTCCTTGCATCGAAACAGACACACTTTATCCCATTCCGCTGAGTGCAACTTTGCCTTATCAACTGTTCATCCTTCCTCACAGACTGGCTACATACTATTTCTGCCTGTTCAACAGCTACCCTATCCTCTGATTCAAAGTTCTTGTTCCCACTCCCCTGCCAAACTAGTTTAAACCCTCCGAAGAGCTCTAGCAAACCTCCCACCCAGGATATTAGTGCCCCTCCAGCTTAGGTGCAATCCATCTTTCCGCAGGAAGGTTCCACCTTCCGCAGAAGATATCCCAATGATCAACATATCTGAAGCCTTCCCTCCTGCACCAGCCCTGTAGCCACGTGTTCAGCTGCACTCGCTCTCTGCTCCTTGCCTCACTTGCACGTGGCACCGGTAGCAATCCTGAGATCACTACTGTGCTTGTCCTGCTCTTTAGCTTCCAATCTAACTCCCTAAAATCACTTTTCAGATCCTCATCCCTTTTCTTAGATATGTCGTTGGTGCCTATGTGCACCACGACTTCTGGTTGCTCCCCCTCCCACTTAAGAATCCTGCTGACTCAATCCGAGACATCCCTGGCCCTGGCACCCAGAAGGCAACATACCTTCTGGGAGTCTCGTTCACGGCCACAGAATCGCCTACCCATTCCCCTAATCATTGAGTCCCTATCACTATTGCTTTTCTATTCTTCCGTCTTCCCTTCTGAGCCACAGAGGCAGGCTCAGCGCCAGAGAGCTGGCCGCTAAGGCCTCTCCCCAGTAGGTCACCCCCCCAAACAGCATCCAAAATGGTATATTTGATTTGAAGGCGAACGGCCACGAGGGATCCCTGCACTGTCTGCCCGTTCCTTTTCCTTCCCCTGACTGCTACCCAGCTACTCCTGTCCTGCACCTTGGGTGTGGCTACCTCCCTGTAACTCCTCTCTATCACCCCCTCTGCCTCCTGGACGATCCGAAGTTCATCCAGCTCCAGTTCCCTAAGGCGGTCTCTGAGGAGCTGGATTTGGGTGCACTTTCTGCAGGTGTAGTCAGCAGGAACACCGGTGGTATCCCTCACCAGCCACATTCTACAGGCGGGGCATGCAACTGCCCTAGCCTCCATCCCCTCTGATCTGAATTCCACAAGACATTTAAAGGGGCAAAAAGATTAAACACCCTTTAGGCCCTTTAAAAAGAATATATATAGAACATAGAACATAGAACAGTACAGCACAGAACAGGCCCTTCGGCCCTCAATGTTGTGCCGAGCCATGATCACCCTATCAAACCCACGCATCCACCCCATACCCGCAACCCAACAACCCCCCCCTTAACCTTACTTTTATTAGGACACTACGGGCAATTTAGCATGGCCAATCCACCTAACCCGCACATCTTTGGACTGTGGGAGGAAACCGGAGCACCTGGAGGAAACTGACGCACACAGGGGGAGGACGTGCAGACTCCACACAGACAGTGACCCAGCCGGGAATCGAACCTGGGACCCTGGAGCTGTGAAGCATTTATGCTAACCACCATGCTACCCTGCTGCCCCTATATAGTGTTGCTACTCTCCCAAGTGAAACTTCTCAGATTGGTGATTCTGCTAAATGATACAATGATAGCTTGCTGCCTCCCAAAAAACAAAACAAACACAAAAAAATAAAACATTTTTAAAATTAAAAATCCCAAAACAAACAACTCTTACCTTGCATAATGTAGCTGCCCTGTGAACCAACTGGAACTCCGTCCTCTGACTCTGCTCCCAGTCAGCTGCGCTCTCTTTAAACTCCCTGCCCCCTTCACACTCTGAGGAAATGTAGGAAATGAAATGAAAGGAGCACCTTACTCCCTCCTCACCCAACCCCCTCAGTCACCAAACTCTCACTATAGCACTCAAAACACACCCAAATTCAGCACTCCCTCAATCACCAAACTCTCACTATAGCACTCAAAACACACCCAAATTCAGCACTCCCTCAATCACCAAACTCTCACTATAGCACTCAAAACACACCCAAATTCAGCACTCCTTCAATCACCAAACTCTCACTATAGCACTCAAAACACACCCAAATTCAGCACTCCCTCAATCACCAAACTCTCACTATAGCACTCAAAACACACCCAAATTCAGCACTCCCTCAATCACCAAACTCTCACTATAGCACTCAAAACACACCCAAATTAAGCACTCCCTCAATCACCAAACTCTCACTATAGCACTCAAAACACACCCAAATTCAGCACTCCCTCAATCACCAAACTCTCACTATAGCACTCAAAACACACCCAAATTCAGCACTCCCTCAATCACCAAACTCTCACTATAGCACTCAAAACACACCCAAATTAGGCACTCCCTCAATCACCAAACTCTCACTATAGCACTCAAAACACACCCAAATTAAGCACTCTGAGATGGCTCACCTTTATATCCCGGCCCTGGGACACTGTCCGTATGGAGTTTGCACATTCTCCCCATGTCTGCGTGGGTTTCACCCCCACAACCCAAAGATGTGCAAGAAAGGCGGATTGTCAATGCTAAATTGCCACTTAATTGGAAAAAATAATTGGGTACACTAAATTTTAAAAAAAAGAGTAAATCTGACTCATTCACCCATTCATGAGGAGCCTGGGGCTGAAGTGTAACCAAAAGTTGTATAACCAGTTCAGGTAGTGAGACAGGACTGCAGCCTCTCACACTGAATGTATCAATGACTCATCAAGTCCTCCAGGCGACAAACATCAGCGCAGCCTGGGAGTGGGAGGTTTAAAAAAATTGCCGTTCTGTTATTCTTACTGTAAGAAGTCTTACAACACCAGGTTAAAGTCCAACAGGTTTGCTGCGCTCCGAAAGCTCGTGTTGGAAACAAACCTGTTGGACTTTAACCTGGTGTTGTAAGACTTCTTACTGTGCTCACCCCAGTCCAATGCCGGCATCTCCACATTATTGTTATTCTAACTGGCACTAGGACCCGGCTGGGAACAGAAACTTCGATGTTGCGCCCACGCTGTTGCGTCACCAAGATGCCAGCGCATGTGCTGTGCTCTACGCTGAACCAAGATGGCCGCAGTTAACCAGAGTCTTGTCCCCGGAGAAAAACTGGGAGCAGCAAACACGGGATCTGCAGTTTCGTATTCGAAGTTTGAAGCCTTTACCAGATATTTAGAAACTTTATGGGCGAAATTCTCCGACCCCCACGACGGGTCGGAGAATAGCGGGAGGGCCTTCCCGACATTTTTCCCGCCCTCCCGCTATTCTCTCCCACCCCCCGCCCAACTCCCGACCCGAATCGCTGCCGCCGTTTTTTACGGCCGGCAGCGATTCACAGCTGTTCGATGGGCCGAAGTCCCAGCCCTTTACGCCGTTTTTACGAACGGCAAAAACACCTGGTCTGGCCGTTCGTAAAAACGGCGTCACAAACTCGCTTTTCATAACCATGGCACCGATTGGCACGGCAGTACCACGGCCGTGCCAAGGGTGCCATGGGCCCGATGCCCGCGCACTCTTTCTCCTTCCGCCGCCCCGCAGTATCCATTCGCGGGGCGGCTGAGGGGCAACCCGGCCCGCGCATGCGCGGGTTTCGAGCAAATACGCGATGACGTCATCCGCGCATGCGCGGGTTGGAGTCTTCCAATCCGCGCATGCGCGGCTGACGTCATATGACGCGTCAGCCGGCGCTAACTCCGGCAAGCGGGCTTAACGATATTCGTTAAGCCCGTCATGCCGGAGCCTACGGCGTCGGGCTGCTAGCCCCGACCGGGGACCAGAATCGGTTGCCGGTCGGGAAGGGGCGCGCTGGCGTCAAACCCGGGCGGGTTTGACGCCAGCTTTACGATTTCTCCCGTTTTGGGAGAATCGCGCCCTATACGTCTATCCGATTCCACGTTTCCACATCCTTGCCGGCTGCTGATGAATCAAAGGACTGTAACCTGGTGTTCTCAGACTTCTTCCTGTGCCCACCCCTGTCCAACGCCGGTCCCTCCTCATTGCCATCATCCCATTGCGCATGCTTGAAAGGTCGGTTCCTCACTACGTGTGTGCGCCCCTCTCTGTGGTGTGGATAGGGGGCATTCATGACCGCGGGGAACTGTAGGTACCGTCCCCGCCATTGAAAGTCTTAGTTAGTGAAGTGATTTGTTTTTTTGCTTATGATGTGAAAATTAGGGATAGAGGGTTATTTATCCCTCCGTTAAGGGGAATGGTTCTTTCCTATCTATCTGTGCCCCTCATAGTTTTAGAGACAGCAATCAGGTCTCCCCTCAGCCTTCTCTGCTCCAAGGAAGATAACCCCAGCCTACCCCATCTCTCTTGATAGCTGGAACTTTCCAGCCCAGACAACATCCTGGTGAACCTGCTCTGCACCATCTCTAATGCGCTCATTTTCTTCGTATAGTCTGGAGACCAGAAAAGCACACACTACTCCAGCTGTGTCCTAATCAACGGTTTATACAGCTCCATTACAGCCACCATGCTCTTATATTCTATACCTCAGTTAATAAAAGCAAGTATCCCATGTGCCTTCCTAACTACCATATTTACCTGGCCTGCTGCCTTCAGAGCTTGATGGACATGCACACCAAGGTCCCTCTGATTGTCTGTACTTCCAAGGGTCCGACCATTGATTGTATATTCCCTTGCTATGTTAGTCCTCCCAAAATGCATCACCTCAGACTTTTCAAATTCTCTAACCAGCCCATCAATATCGTTTCCTCGTATTGAGGTTACATTGTTGTGCAGGTCTAGACCGGGTGGCAGGTTGCCTTCCCTGAAGGACATTACTGAATCAGTTGGGTTTTTATGGCAATCCCGCAGTTTTCATGGTCACCTTTCCTCATGCCGTTTTGATTCCATGTACAGAAGCTGATGGTGGTTCAGGCCATGATGAATCAAACGACTGTTAGGTCCTGATGTGATGTTTACAAATCACCCCTTCTAATATTCTGAAAAATGAATTCAAAGAGGAGAAAAAGAGAGTGATAAACACAAAGGCAGCTTGTGAAATGGAGTTGGATGAATCTGGTCAGCAGCAACAAACTCCAGCTGTCATTAAACTTGTCAAAACACAAGTGTTGTCCCATGGGGGAGAAACCGTGGCAATGTGGAGACTGTGGGAAGGGATTCAATTACCCGTCTGAGCTTCATATTCAGCACTGGGGAGAGACTATTCACTTGCTCTGTGTGTGGGAAAGAATTTACTAAGTCATCCCACCTTGTGAGACACCAGTGAGTTCACACTGGGGAGAGACCGTTCACCTCCTCTATGTGTCGGAAAGGCTTCACAACCTCATCCCACCTCCTGTCACACCATTGTATTCACAATGAGGAGAGAGTTCTGACTGTGAGAAAAACTATAAAAGGCAAAATGATCTGTTAAACCATAAACACACTCACACCGGGGAGAAGCCATTCACCTGCTCAGTGTGTGGGAAAGGATTCACCCGTTCATTCGATCTGCTGACACACCAACTTGTTCATACTGATCAGAGGCCGTTTAAATGTCCTGACTGTGGGAAGAGCTTTAAAAGCCGGAAGGATCTGCTGACATATGAATACACTCACACCAGGGAGAGACCTTTCATCTGCTCTTTCTGTGGGAAAGGTTTCACTTGGAAGTCCAACCTACTTAAGCACCAGCGGATTCACACTGGGGAGAGGCCGTTCATCTGCTCAGTGTGTGGAAAGGGATTCACTCAGTCATCCACTCTGCTGGCACACTAGCGTGTTCACACTAGGGAGAGGCCATTCTCCTGCTCAGTGTTTTGGAAGAGATTCACTCGGTCATCTACACTGTTGAGGCACCAGCGAGTTCACAAGTGACTGCAGGGATTGGATTTGGATTCTGCTGTTAATCACATCCGGACTGAACCATCTTCACTCTGACAGCTGGAGTTTGTTGCTGCTGATATTAATAAGCCTGAAAGCTGGGGTGTGCATTGATGTTCTGTATAAATATTGACAGAATCAGCTTTTATTCAGACAGTGTTTTGAATATTTTATTTCCTCAATGATAAGAGGAGACTGATTGATCTCCTGTTACTGATTGAGACATTATTTTGATCGTTCCTTACTCTGAATTATTTCTGTTCTCTGGTTCACCTTCTCCCAGATTAAACACTGAGCTTTCATCAATCCTATCAATCTGCTGGAGACATTGGACGGTTGGTGAGTTTCACCTGATGTTGGTGTCAGTTGCCCTCGGACGATTTCCCAGTTTTCTGAAATTCCAGTGTGGTTCTGTGTTGATGTAATGATCGGAGTTTCAGTTCCAATGCTGATGATGGAGGGCCTGTGCTGACAGAACCACAGAATCATTACAGTTCAGGAGGAGGCCATTCAGCCCATCGAGCCTGCACTGCTCACTGAAAGAACATTCTACCTAATCCCACTCCCCTGCCTTATCCCTATAACCTTGTACATTCTTTCTTTGCAGATAATAATCCAATTCCCTTTTAAATACATTGATTGAAGCTCCATCTCCATCTTAATATGTTCATTCCAGACTCCATCCACCCTCTGGGTGGAAACATTTGGCCTCGCATCACCTCTGCTCCTTTTGCTAATTATTTTGAATCTGTGCTCTCTCGTTCTTGATGTACTCCTGAGGGGAAATAGCTTTTCATTATTCACCTTGTCCACACCCCTCAGGATCTTGATTACCTCTACAAGTCTACCATCAGCCTTCTTTTCTCCAAGGAAAACAGACCCAACCTCTCCTCATAGCTCCAGTTATTTATCCCTGGAATCATTCTTGGGAATCTTCTCTGGACTGTACGCCAATGTCTTCACATCCTTCCTCAAGTTTAATAAAATTATCTCCTGGGATGTGGTGTCGCTGGCTGGGCATTTACTGCCCATCATTAATTGCCCTTGAACTGAGTGGTTTGCTCAGCCATTTCAGAGGGCATTTTCAGAGTCAACCACTTTGCTATAGGCTGGAGTCAGATGTCGGCCACACCAGGTAAGGGCAGGAGATTTCCTTCCCTAAAGGGAACAGCCTCCCCGAACAGGCGCCGGAATGTGGCGACTAGGGGCTTTTCACAGTAACTTCATTTGAAGCCTACTCGTGACAATAAGCGATTTTCATTTTCATTTTTCATTTCACATGAGGGAACCAGATGGGGTTTTAATGACAAACAACGATGGTTTCATGGTCATCATTAGACTTTTAAATCCAGATTTTAAAAAATTGAATTCACATTCCAACCATTCCAGATACTAACTAAGAAGTAAATTTCTGGACTAAAGAATTGTGAGTTCTTCGAAGATGTAACAAGCAAAGTGGATAATGGGGATCCTGGAGATGTAGTATATCTGGACTTCCGGAAGGCGTTTGATAAGTTGCCGCACAGAAGGTTAATTGACAAGGTGAGATCACATGGGATTAGGGGTAATTTATTAGGTTAGATAGAAGACTGCTGACGGACAGGAGACAGAGTGTCAGGTTAAATGGTTCTTTTTCTGGATGGCAACTAGTGGGCTGCCACAGGGTTCAGTCCTTGGGCCCCAGCTATTTACAATCTATATTAACAACTTGGATACAGGGATAGAAGGTTCTGTAGCCAAATTCGTAGATTACACAAAAATAGGTGGGATAGTAAACTGCAATGAGAAAATAAGAACCATACAAATGGATATAGATAGGTTAGGAGAGTGGTCCAAAATGTGGATAAGTGTGAGGTCATGCATTTTGGTCAGAAAAAATGGAAAGGCAGCTTCTCTGAATAAGGAGAGACATTGGGGTGCTCTTATATAGAGGGATCTGGGTGTCCTTGTGCATGATTCACAGAAAACGAGCATGCAGGTGCCACAGATAATAAGGAAAGCAAATGGAATGTTAGCAAAAGGAATTGAGGAACAAAGTGTTGTTGCAACTATACACGGCATTGGTAAGTCTGCACCTGGATTATTGTGCACAGTTTTGGTCCCCTTATTTGAGGAAAGATGTAGTGGCATTAGAGGTAGTTCAAAGGAGGTTCACGAGGTTGATTCCAGAGATGAGGGGAGATTGAATAGTTTAGGCCTATACTCTCTCTTAGAAGAATGAAGGGAGATTGAATTGAGGTAAAGAAGATGCTAAAAGGTATGGATAATGGGCGGCATGATAGCACAGTGGTTAGCATTGTTGCTTCACAGTGATCCTGGGTTTGATTCCTGGAGTCTGCACATTCTCCCTGTGTCTGCGTGGGTTTCCTCCGGGCGCTCCAGTTTCCTCCCACAAATCCTAAAAGACGTGCTGTTAGGTAATTTGGACATTCTGAATTCTCCGACTGTGTGCCTGAACAGTCGCCGGAATGTGCAACTGGAGGATTTCCAGTGTTACTTCATTGCAGTGTTAATGTAAGCTAACTTGTGACAATAATAAAGATTGTGAAGTAGACGTGGAGCTCTTGTGCCATTTAAAACAAGAGGTCATAATCTTAGAATAAGAGGTAGCAAATTTAAAACAGATTTCATAGAATTTACAGTGCAGAAGGAGGCCATTCGGCCCATCGAATCTGCACCGGCTCTTGGAAAGAGCACCCTATCCAAGCCCACACCCCCACCTTATCCCCATAACCCAGTAACCCCACACAACACTAAAGGCAATTTGGACTAAGGCAATTTAGCACAGCCAATCCACCTAACCTGCACATCTTTGGACTGTGGGAGGAAACCCACGCCCACGGGGAGAACGTGCAGACTCCGCACAGAAAGTGACCCAAGCCGCGAATCGAACCTGGGAGGTGAAGCAATTGTGCTAACTACTATGCTATCGTGCTGCCTATTTGAAGGGAAACTACTTCCCCAAAGGGCTGTGCATCTGTGGAATTCGCTACCCCAGAGTGCGATGTATGTAGGGACAGTGAGTAAATTGAAGGAGGAGTTAGACGGATTTTTAATTGGTAATGGGTTGAAGGCTTATGGAGGACGGTGGAGTTGAGCCCAGGATGGCATCAGCCATGATCACATTTAAGGTGTTTAGACTCGGTAAGCTACATTGCCTACTCGTGCTACTCGGTCAAGTGTTCTCGGGAGGAGATGCTCTGACTGATTTTGCAGTCCCGCTCTTGGTCTTTAGCATTGTGGGTAGCAGATGAGGAACATATCAGCTATGATAGAATGGCGGAGTAGACACATTGGGCCAAATGGCCTAATTCTGCTCATGTATCTTATGAACTTCTGACTGTACACAGAACAATACTTTTCACTGTACCGCAGTACATGTGACAATAAAACAAATACAATACAAACAAGTCTTGTTCACCCATCCTCTGGGCTCACTTTCCTTTTAAGAAGTACCAAAAGTTGAAATTTCCCATTCTTCTTTTCCTGTAGTTGTGATCCTCCTGATCTCTGTAATCTCCTCCACACACACCTTTCAAGATCTCTGCACTCATTTAATTTCGGCCACTATAGCATTCCTGATTTATTCGGTCCACCATTACTGACCTCTTATCATTTGACTGGGCCACAAGCTCTGGAATTTCCTTCTTAAAAATCTCCGACTCTCTAACTCACTTTCCTCCATTAAGATTATCTTTAAAATCTAATATCTCCTCTTGTGGATCAGTGTCAATTGTTATTTTGTAACATTTCTCTGAAATGTCTCAAAAAGCTTTATTCTGTCAAAATAAATTTGAATTATTGTCACAGCCCTGGAGATGTATCATTGTTCTGACTCATAAATAGGAATTTGTAACTCAGAGTGAAAGTCTGTCATGATGAAACATTTCAAAACTGTTGCCCTCAACAATGATGGCGACTGAGACTGAACTCCGCTGCTGCTGCCCCCAATAAAAATGGTGGGTGCGCATGCGCACTGCTACTAATGACAAAATAACGTTGATCAGTGCGCATGCGCAACCGCGATAGCGCGCGATCGAGATGGCAGGCCCATTATCCCGTCTGTGAGAAAGTTGCAGGCCCCGGTACCGGTAGGTTATTTTTACGGGTTTTCGGTTTATATAACATATTTACGAAGTGTATCCAACACACTTCAAGTGTGCCTGATTCATCTCTCCCTCAGTCCCGCCATTTACGGATTGTGGATCCGAGAAAGAATTTTCTCTGCGCCGCCATTAATTACACTGCGCATGCTTCACTAGCTCCAGTCCCGCCCCCTCATTCACTCCGATTGGCTGGAGGACTAGCCGCTCCTGAACGGTCCTCCGAAGCCACCCCCTGAACCCTATTGGCCAGGAGCCGCCGTCAATCATTGCCCTGGCTTTATGAGGTGTCAGGTGAGAGGCGGTGTTTACAAATCCCGAGTGGGCCCCAGAGCCGAACAATGAACGTCCTCCACTCTCACTGTCCGTCACTTCCGGCTTCTCTCCACAAACAACCTCATAGAGACCGGGGGAGAGGAGACACTGACCCAGTGACAATGTCATTGCATTAGTGGGAGAGTCTAATGTAACCTCTCCAGTTCAAAAAGGCAGAAAGTAGGAAACTAGTTAGTTTAAAAGCTGTTATTGGGAGACCTGGAATCCATTATTGAGGAAGTAGTAACTGGACATTTGGAAAGTCAAACCGCAATCCATCAGAGTCAGCGTGGTTTTGTGAAGGGTAGATCGTGTTTGACTCAATTGTTTGGAGCTCTTTGAAGTAATAAGCCAGATGGATAATGGGGGTCCTGTAGACGTATTTGGACTTCCAGAATAAATTTCATAAGATGGAATTTGACAAGCATAAGTGTGAGGCTATCCATTTTGGTCAGAGGAATAAAAAGGCAACTTATTATTAAAATGGACAGAAACTTTAGAGGACGTTGGTTTGGGTGTTGAACAAATATTTCACATCTGTCTCCAGCCAAGAGAATGAGGAGGTAGATATGGAACTCAGGGAGAGAGACTGAGAGGTTGTTGAGCGAGTTGACAGAGGGAGTGACAAGGCAGTGGAAGTGTTGTAAGGCTTAAAAGTGGACAAATCTCCAGGTCTGGATGAATTGTGTCGCAGGATGCTGTGGGAGGCAAGAGAGATTGTAGGGGCTCTGACCCAAATTTTTAATTCCTCTTTGGTGATGAGATGGTGCTAGAGGACTGGAGAACAGCTAATATGATCCCACTATTTAAGAAAGTTTGCAGAGATAAGCCAGGGAACAACAGACCAGTGAGTCTCGCGTCAGAGGTAGGGAAACTATTGGAGAAAGTTCAGAAGGAAATAATCCATCCACACTTGGAGAGGCAAGGTTTGATCAGGAATAGTCAGCATGGCTTTGTCAGAGGGATGCCTTCTCAGTAAAGTGAAGCAGAGCGACACCGCCTCAGGCCGGCCTTGGCCCGGGAGTCGGAGCGCCCGGCCAGCCCCAGCTCCTACAGCGACCGCATCTGTAGCAAGGCCGAGGCCGTGTCGTTGCCGCTGGCGTTGTGGGCCACACAGCGGTAGGTGCTGGAGTCCATGCGGCGGACCGAGGTGATCTGCAGGCTGCCGTCCGACAGAGTTGGGGCCGGAAAGGAGCGAGGGGCAGGCAGGGGTCCGGGCGCCCGGGGAGGAGGCCGTGGTCCTCGGGGTTCAGGCCCAGGTCCTCGCCTACTGGGCTCAGGCCCCCGGGGAGGCCCATCCCAGCCTCGGGGTGGCCCAGCCGCTGGCGCCGTGGGTTGAGCACCAGGATGAGGGGCGGTGGCTGGCCGTCGGCCGAGCAGAGCAGGGTGACGGTCTGGCCCTCTCGGGCCTGCAGCCGCTGAGGCCTTTGTCTCGGATGCGGGGCCGGCGGCAGCTGAAGCTGCTGGCTTCCCCCAGATACACACCCACACACTGGACACCTCCCCCCAGACACACACCCACACACTGGATGCCTCCCCCAGACGCACACCCACACACAGGATACCTACCCGCACACACCCACCCACACACCACACCTCCCCCAGACACTCACCGACACACAGCACACCTCCCCCCAGACACACTGGACACCACCTCCACTGACACACTCACCCACACACAGCACACCTCCCTCCAGACACACACTCACACACAGCACACCTACCCCCAGACACACCTACCCCCAGACACACACACACACAGGACACCACCCCCAGACACACACAAAGCCATAGGACAACTCCCTGAAAATGTCACGGACAAGTCCAGAAAATAATCAAAAAAGCTAAAGGCATTCATATCTAGAGGATTGGAGTATAACGTCACAGACGTTATGCTGCTGTTATACAAAACCCTGTGAGACCCCACTTGGAGAACTGTGAGCCATTCTCGGCACCACACCTTCGGGAGGATATTTTGGTCTTGGAGGGACTGCAATATAGATTTACTAAAACAATACACCACGATACTTGGACTACGGGCCTTACAACGGGAGATTAAACAAATTAGGCCTGTTTTTGCGAGAATTTTACGGTTAAGGTATGATCTGATTGCAGTATTTATGATATTAACAGGGAAAGACAGGGAAGACAAAGATAAACAATTTCCACTGGTTGGAGATTCTAAAACTGGGATCATTGTCTAAAAATCAGGGCTGGACCGTTCAGGAGAGATGTTAGGAAGAACTTCTTCACACACGGGGTGGGAGAGGTTTGGAACTCTCTCCCACAAACAGCAGGTGAAGCTGGAACAGTTGTTAATTTTATATCTGAAATAGATAGACTTTTGTTGAGCAAAGCTACGAAGGAATATGGAGCTAGGTCACAGATCAGCCATGATCTCACTAAATGGCAGGACAGACTCGAGGGGCTGAATGGCCTACTCCTGTCCCTATGTGTATTTCTGTGATTCTAAAATTCAGACAATACCATGACAGGGAAAGAGTCCGGATTAGAACCTGAGTTAGTCCAAGCTGCAAACCATCCCTCCGGATCCTGGCCCTTCATGGATTTAATGAAGGCCAAGGCAATAGTTGGATTATTGAAAGACTTGATGGAGTTGTTGGATACCATTTATCGGGAGCAGGATAAAGCCTGACGTAATTCACTCCCCACAGCCTTGAGCTGCTTTTGAACTTCATCGAAGCCGCGACACTTTGTTTGTGTTGCTGCCGAAAAGTTCTGAATCCTCCCTCTCTCCTGGAGCCAGGTGCCACCTCACCGTTCCCTCTCCAGGACATTCTCTCAAGTTGTGGAAGTGAATGATAACAGGCCTGGGATGAAAACTATCCCTCAGCCTCAGAGACAGGATATGAGGCACACTTTCTAATTTGAAACACTCAGGCTTCACATCCAGCTTGAGAAAACGTGGCAGTCGGTCCTTAAAGAACCTCACGGGAGGCTTACTCTCCACACTAAATGGGCAGAAAATAACATCATTTATGGACAGCGCGGCAGCACAGTGGCTAGCTCAGTTGCTTCATAGCACCAGGGTCCCAGGTTCGATTCCCAGCTTGGGTCACTGTCTGTGCGGAGTCTGCACGTTCTCCCCGTGTCTGCGTGGGTTTCTCCGGGTGCTCCGGTTTCTTCCCACAGTCCAAAGATGTGCAGGTTGGGTGGATTGGCCATGCTAAATTGCCCTTCATGTCCAAATAAAAGGTTAGGCTGGGTTACGGGGATGGGGTGGGGGTATGGGCTTGGGTGGGGTGCTGTTTCCAAGGCGCAGACTCGATGGGCTGAGTGGCCTCCTTCTGAACTCTAAATTCTATGATGACCATCGGACAGGCCGACGACTCGGATGTTCTCTCTCCGGTCCTCCGGGACCTCCGCCAGCCACTCGGCTGGTTTTCAAAGGATTGAATTCTTGCCTCCATCGAGGAGGCTTCTTGCTGAATGTTCAGGATTCTCTCCTCCGGATCATCGAGCCTCTTCATGGTGTTTTGCAGCTGGGCCTCATGAACTCACAGATATTGAGTCAGCACACTCAGCCTCTGGTCGGTAACACGGATAATGTCGGCAGTTATCATTTTCGCCGCCTCCCAGAGAGCCCCACAGAGCGCGGGGTCTAGAGACCTCCTGAGGGTCAGGCCGCCATGTTGAAAAGGCGGCTCCATTCCCGCTGAATCCACCTGCGCTATTTTGTCAGCGGATTTCTTCACTTTTTACAGCATAATCCTTCCAGAATGAACCCTGAAGTCTTCCAGGGACATGATAACAAATATTAATGCAAGGATTAAGTAGATGAGTGCCGGGCTATCAGGATAAGTGACAGGTTACAGGTGAGTGGCATCAGAACCTGCAGAAAAACAGCTACTCCCGCTCCCGTATCACAAACCCGACCCCCAACCCCACAGACAGATTTCTGAGTGAGGGTGACGAGCGTTATGGGGAACTGGTAGGAAAATAGAGAGAAAGCTGAGATGAGGAGGGATTTCTTTACTGGAGGATGTGGTGAAGCTTTGGAATTCTCTATCCCAGAGGATTTACAGTGCAGAAGGAGTCCATTAAGAACATAAGAACTAGGAGCAGGAGTAGGCCATCTGGCCCCTCGAGCCTGCTCCGCCATTCAATGAGATCATTGCTGATCTTTTGTGGACTCAGCTCCACTTTCCGGCCCGAACACCATAACCCTTAATCCCTCTATTCTTCAAAAAACTATCTATCTTTACCTTAAAAACATGTAATGAAGGAGCCTCAACTGCTTCACTGGGCAAGGAATTCCATAGATTCACAACCCTTTGGGTGAAGAAGTTCCTCCTAAACTCAGTCCTAAATCTACTTCCCCTTATTTTGAGGCTATGCCCCCTAGTTCTGCTGTCACCCGCCAGTGGAAACAACCTGCCCGCATCTATCCTATCTATTCCCTTCATAATTTTAAATGTTTCTATAAGATCCCCCCTCATCCTTCTAAATTCCAATGAGTACAGTCCCAGTCTACTCAACCTCTCCTCATAATCCAACCCCTTCAGCTCTGGGATTAACCTAGTGAATCTCCTCTGCACACCCTCCAATGCCAGTACGTCCTTTCTCAAGTAAGGAGACCAAAACTGAACACAATACTCCAGGTGTGGCCTCACTAACACCGTATACAATTGCAACATAACCTCCCTAGTCTTAAACTCCATCCCTCTAGCAATGGAGGACAAAATTCCATTTGCCTTCTTAATCACCTGTTGCACCTGTAAACCAACTTTTTGCGACTCATGCACTAGCACACCCAGGTGTCTCTGCACAGCAACATGTTTTAATATTTTATCATTTAAATAATAATCCCGTTTGCTGTTATTCCTACCAAAATGGATAACCTCACATTTGTCAACATTGTGTTCCATCTGCCAGACCCTAGCCCATTCACATAACCTATCCAAATCCCTCTGCAGATTTCCAGTATCCTCTGCACTTTTCGCTTTACCACTCATCTTAGTGTCATCTGCAAACTTGGACACATTGCCCTTGGTCCCCAACTCCAAATTATCTATGTAAATTGTGAACAATTGTGGGCCCAACACGGATCCCTGAGGGACACCACTAGCTACTGATTGCCAACCAGAGAAACACCCATTAATCCCCACTCTTTGCTTTCTATTAATTAACCAATCCTCCATCCATGCTACTACTTTACCCTTAATGCCATGCATCTTTATTCTGCCCATTGACTCTGCACCGGCTCTTGGAAAGAGCACCCGACTTAAGCCCACACCCCACCTAACCTTTTTGGACACTTAAAGGCAATTTAGCATGGCCAATCCACCTAACCTGCACATCTTTGGAGTGTGGGAGGAAACCGGAGCACCTGGAGGAAACCCACGCAAACGCAGAGAGAACGTGCGGACTCTGCACAGACAGTGACCCAAGCCGGGAATCGAACCTGGGACCCCGGAGCTGGAAAGCTACAGTGCTAACCACTATGCTGACCACTGTGATATGGGGGATAGTGTGGGAAAACAGTGATGAGGTTGGTCAGCCAATGATCCCATTGAATGGTTCAGGCTCAATGGGACGAATGGCCGACTGCAGCTCGTATTTGTTTTGATCTGCTGGACAGGAAGCTGTGCGCTGAGCTTGGATCTGTCAATCAGCCTCAATCAGCACCTTCAGGAGAATTGGGAGGGTGAATATTAGATACAGCAGAGTGAGAATGGAGGGAGAGTGTGTGGGATGGAGATTTACAGCTTTCGGGGAATGAGAGGAAAAAACGTTCCATAGAAATGAGAATTGTTGTTCCACGTTTCTGTCCTGTACTGACAGTGATGAATTTTGTAAATTGTTTTGACAGGATATTCCATGAGGAGGAATTACAGACAGAAATCTCAAACATTACGTCTCGATCTGACAGTCACTCAATTCCCTGGAACCTGAATATCATCGGCCTTTGAATCTAGAAGAAGAAATGTTTGCCCGAACTGTCAGCTAAAGATTTCAAACATCATGTGACTGAAAAAGCACCGAGACCCACACAACACACACCCGAGTGAGAGTTCCAGTGAACTGACTGTGGAAACATCAGTGTGACTGGAAAAGCACTGAGACCCACACAACGCACATCCGAGTGAGAGAGTTCATGGACTCCCAGAATTTACAGTGCAGAAGGAGGCCGTTTGGCCCATCAAGTCTGCACCATCCCTTGGAAAGATCACCCTGCAGAAGCCCACACCTCCACCCTATCACCGTAACCCAATAACCCCACCCAACCTTTTTCAACACTCAGGGCAATTTAGCCTGGCCAATCCACCTAACCCGCACATCTTTTGGACTGTGGGAGGAAACCGGAGCACCCGGAGGAAACCTACGCAGACACGGGGAGAACGTGCAGACTCCGCACAGACAGTTCCAGTGAAATGTCCGAGGAAACCAGTTACACAGCCTGAATAAACATTACATTCACAGCAGGGAGACACCATACCCGTGTTGTGTCTGTGGAAGAGGCTTCAACTGATCATCCAACCTGGAGAGACACAAGGTGACCCAAATCATGGGGAAACCGTGGAAATGTGGGGACTGTGGGAAGGGATTCCAAGCCCCATCTCAGCTGGAAATTCATCGGCGCAGTCACACTGGGGAGAGGCCATTCACCTGCGCTCAGTGTGGGAAGGGATTCATTGATTCATCCACCCTGCGGAAACACCAGCGAGTTCACACTGGGGAGAGGCCATTCACCTGCTTTCAGTGTGGGCAGGGATTCACTCACTTATCCCACCTGCACACCCATCAGCGAGTTCACACTGGGGAGAGGCCATTCATCTGCTCTCAGTGTGGGCAGAGGTTCCGTGCTTTATCCACCCTGCGGAAACACCAGCGAGTTCACACTGGGGAGAGGCCATTCACCTGCTCTCAGTGTGGGAAGGGATTCATTGATTCATCCACCCTGCGGATCCATCAGCGAATTCACACTGGGGAGAGGCCGTTCACCTGCTCTCAGTGTGGGAAAGGATTCCGTGATTCATCCAGCCTGCAGAAACATCAGCAGTTTCACACTGGCGAGAGGCCATTCACCTGCTCTCAGTGTGGGAAGGGATTCACTCAGTCATCCGGCCTGCAGTCACACCAGCGAGTTCACACTGGGGAGAGGCCATTCACCTGCTCTCAGTGTGGGAAGGGATTCACTCAGTTATCCAGTCTGCAGACACACCAGCGAGTTCACACTGAGGAGGGGCCATTCACCTACTCTCAGTGTGGGAAGGGATTCAATCAGTTATCCACGCTGCAGAAACACCAGCGAGTTCACACTGGGGAGACGCCGTCCACCTCTCCATGTGAGACGGGATTGCATGTTTCACCACACCTGCAGTGACACCAACAATTTCACAATTGATTACAGGAGTTGGATTCTGCTGTTATTGTTTCTGCTCTACAGCCAGGACTGCATTTTGTTCATTCTGACAGGTGGTCAGTGGGGATTGTCGGAGGTTTTCTTTCTGCTGGACTGGCCGGTCTCACCACTTTGCCTCCAGTGGGCTGATTCTCTCTGGCTTCAAATTGCACAAGAATCACAGAGTGAAAGGATGTTGGGAAGTGTGAAGATATTTAGTTCCTATTTCTGTTTGGAACCCCCAAAGAATGCCACGTTACCATGGAGATGGGCCCTGGTGGTTACATGGTTCTTTTGTTTAATTCATCTGTGTGTTCCTCACAGAAGAAAACAAATTATTTTGTTTAATTTATCTGGGTGTTCCTCACATAAGAATAGTTACATATTTATCAGGGGGTCGGTTAGCTCAGTTGGCCGGACGGCTGGTTGGTGATGCAGAGCAAGGCCAACAGTGAGGATTCAACTCCTGTACTGGCTGAGTTTATCCATGAAGGCCCGGCCTTCTCAACCAGGCCCCTCGCCTGAGGTGTGCTGACCCTCAGGTTAAATTACCTCCAGTCAGCTCTCTCTCTGTCAAAGGTGAGAGGAGCCTATAGTCCTCACGGATTTTTGTGACTTTTATTTTGCATATATACAACAAATATAGATTCCTTTAAAGAATAAAAATCCAACAGGAAAAGTGATGGAACCGTGGCTAACAAGAAACGTGAAAGATTCCATGAGATCCATTAGAATTCAGCAAAGGAGGACCAAGAAACTGATGAGAGCAAACTGGTGAGAAACATAAAAACCGACTGGAAAAGCTTCTACAGGAATGTGAAAAGAAAAAGATTAGCAAAGACCAATGTGGGTCTATTCCAGGCAGAGACAGGAGAGTAATGGGGAGTAAGGAAATGGCAGAGAAACTAAACAATGTGAGTCTGTCTGCACAGAGGAAGATACAGAAACTGTCCCCAAAACACCGAGAACCAAGGGACTGACAGATTAGTATTGGTGAAAAAGTAGCACTGGAGAAATTATTGGGACTGAAAGTGAATAAAACTACAAAAGCTGATGATCTACATCCCAGAGTGTTGAACGAGGTGGCTATGGAGATCTCTATTCCTCATTCTAAATTCTCCTGACTCTATCTGGAATGGACAAACCTTTGTCTGAGCCAAATGTTTCCTTTTTACGTAGCCACAGAAGCTTTAACAGTCCATTTTTATGTATTATGCAAGTTCACATTCTATTCTGTTCTCCCCTTTTTTTCCCTCAGTGTCTTGGTCGAAGAACTGAAGTAAATCCTCAGGATCATCAATTTGGACAGGTTCTCAGACAATTAAGTTTCGATTTCCAGGACAGAGTAACTATAATCGTGGAGTGTGATTTTAGGTTGTGTAAAAGGGCAAAGTTCTATTTTCCAGTTTAATGTGTCAGGTTCTGAGTTAAAGTAGCTCCTAGTTTGTTTGTTGCATTAAAAGTCATAAAACTTGAAGTCCCATCATGTGATCCTTTAATTTGTTGACTGGGAATTTGATTTGTTTCAAGAAGTTGCTGACCTTTATGGAGATCCTAATCTACAAGTTTTGTCTTCCTATTTGAGTCTGGCACCTTTCTGTCTCTATTGCTCGTGTCAGTGACAGCCAGGTGATGGAGCTGAGGGCTGAATTTAGCTGAGAATAACGGGGCCTGTGCCCAAGTTGGGGAACTGCCATGGGCGTCGCTAATAGAGACAGGAAGGTACTGGGGGACTGACTGGGAACTGCACCTCCAACCAATCAGGATTTGGGAGCTGGGAGGGTGACTGGGGCTGATGGTGATGCGACCCCCAGGGTTCAGTGCCCCCATGTCCAAAGCGGGGAGTCGTGGGAACAGGGTACAGAGGAGCCGGGGGGAAACCATTTGGACCAGAAAATTGTGAACATCCTGTCACTCTGGTTGTCTTTGATCCTCAAGTAATTTTCTGTTAGATTTTTTTAACCATGTTCTGTTTCATCAATAAACTTTTAACAGGAAAATATTTGAATTTGAGGAAGTAACAAGGGATGTTAATAAAGGGGAATAAAGGTAGATGTGCTTTATCTGGATTTCCAGAAGGATTTTCCCAAGGTGCCACATCAAAGGTTATTACACAAAATAAGAGCAGCAAATGAGCTGGGGTGAGATGGACACTGGTAACATTGTGGAGATTGAAATATCTGGTATACAGTTCCCAGGGAGAGGGATGGACTCAGTAGTTGGGGAATGGAATTTGTAGTGGTGACTGAAGACAATGGCTTTGACCTTCCCAATATTTAATTGGAGGAAAACCTTTCATACAGTACAGGATGTGGGATAAGCAGTTTGATAATTTAGTAACAGTGGAGGAATGGAGAGGGATGGGGGTGAGGTAGAGCTGGGTGTTGTCAGTGTGCATGTGAAAACTAACACGGTGCTTTTAGATGATGTCACCCAGTGGCAGCGTAGATAGGATGTAGGAGGGGCTGAGGCTAGATCCTTGGGGAACACCGAGTACATGGACTGTGGAGAGGAAAGGGAGTTTGGAGATGGAATGGTAGTTTGCAAAGCTGGGAGGGACAAGTGTTTTTTTAGGATGGATGATGACAGTGGATTTAATGCTGAGACAGTACCAGCAGAGAGAGAGAGCTGTTCACAATATCGGCTCACGTGGAGAAGTTGGGATGTCAGCAGTTTATGGGAATTATCAATGGAGCAGAAGGGGGGGGTCTCATGGACAAGGTGTGTTCTGACAGGAAGTAGGAGAAAGATGTAAGTTCAGAACTTGGACAAAAATGTACTTTGAAGACAGTTTGGTCCGGTAGCTTAGTGGAGGGAAGCAGCAGAGGCAGCTGATCGGATTGTCTCAATCTTTGTCACAAAGAAGCTGTGTGAGCTACTCACAGTTGTTGTTGAAGATGAGGATGGAGGAGACGGGGAGAAGGAGACCTTCAAAAGGAACTAACTTGTGTTAGCGATATTAAAAAGACACCACACGCTTTAACACAAACTGATTTGACTTGATTTTTATTCAGAATTTAATTCCTTGTGACTGGATTAGAGTTTATGAACATCAGCAGCAATTGACCCCAATGAACATGTTCCAGTCCAGGATGTGATGAACAGCAACCAATCACTGAAGTTACTTGTGAACTTGCTGGTGCATCAGCAGGTTGGATAACTGAGCGAATCCCCTCCCACACTCGGAGCAGGTGAACGGCTTCTCTCCAGTGTGAACTCGCTGGTGTACAGTGAGGTCAGATGATCGCCTGAATCCACTTCCACAGTGAGAGCACCTGAAAGGTCTCTCATCAGTATGAACACGTTGATGAGATATCAGTTCCCCAGAACTTTTATAACACTTCTCACATTCTGGACATTTAAATGGTCTCTCCCCAGTGTGAACTCGCTGATGTACAGAGAGGTCAGATGATCGTCTGAACCCAGTCCCACAGTGAAAGCACCTGAACGGCCTCTCCTCGGTGTGAACACGTTGATGGGACATCAGTTCCCCAGAACTTTTATAACACTTCCCACAGTCTGGACATTTAAATGGTCTCTCCCCAGTGTGAACTCGCTGGTGTCTCAGCAGATTGGAGGAATGAGCAAATCCTTTCCCACACTGCGAACAGGTGAATGGCCTCTCCCCAGCATGAATGTGTTGGTGTGTCAGCAAGTGGTATGAGTGTGTGAATCCCTTCCCGCACTCGAAGCAGGTGAACGGTCTCTCCCCAGTGTGAGTGCGCTGATGGATTTTCAACTTGGATGGATAATCGAATCCCTTCCCACAATCCTCACATTCCCATGGTTTTTCCCCGGTGTGACTGCATTTATGTTTCGAAAGGCCAGATGATCGACTGAAGCTTTGTCCACACACAGAACACATGTACGGTTTCTCCCCAGTTTGAGCGGTGCATCTTCCTTCCATCTTCAAACTCCCATGATATTTATGCTACGAACATTTTGGTGAGTGTAGATCTTGATGTGATGGTCAGTTTGAATTTCCTGACTGAAATTCCTTCACTTCTAATACTCTGCGAAATTGATTCAAAACAGAAAATAGGGAGTGAGAGAGAACCCACAAAAACACAAAGGCAGGTTGTGAAATTGAGCTGAATGAATCTGGACATTTGTGGGGCCGGCAGTGGGAAAAAGTGACCATGAAAACTGCTGGGTTGTCATAAAAAACAACTGGTTCACCTCTATGGGAGGAGAGAGGGAGTGTGCGCGAGAGGGGGAGTAGGTGAGGGTGCGGGAGAGAGAGAGGGGGTGTGTGGGACAGAGAGCATTTGGGAGAGAGGGAGTTTGTGTGTGTGTGAGTGAGTGAGAATGTGTAAACACCGCGAATGGTAATGACCTGAAATGCAAACACTTAATGTTCGAAGGACGATAATGTTCACTTCCTGATGAATCGAGTGAAGCTGTCACATTGTGATGTAAGAGTTTGCTCGAGGTTCCTGTCTGTAAATCCTCTTCTAATACCCTGAAAATGAAATTTACAAAAGGTATCAATGTCAGTCCAAAAATGGAATTCAGAAAATAAATTTGTGGTTTGTGTTTGTTATGCGTAAATTCTCCCTTTCTAACTTCCTGTAAAAGGAGTTTGCCAAATCCATCATTGTGTGGGGCGGCACATTGGCACAACGATTAACACCGCTGCCTCAGAGCACCAGGGACCTGGATTCAATTCCGGCCGTTTGGGTCACTGTCTGCGTGGGTCATTGTCTGCCTGTGTTTGTGTAAATTTCTTCGGGGTGCTCCAGTTTCCCACAGTCCAAAGGTGGATTAGCCGTGTTAAATTGCCTCTTATGTCCAAAGATATGTGTGTTCAGTGGGGTTATGGGAACAGGGTGCGGGCTTGGGTCGGGTGTTCTTTCAGAGGATCTGTGCAGACTTGATGGGCTGAATGGCCTCCTTATGCTCTGTCAGGATTCTATGATTGTCAGTCTAGGACAGAAATTCCCAACATTCCCTTCTGCTCCCTAATCCAGTGTGACCTTTCATGCTCCCCGCTGCACTGTGAAAAAAGAATCTAAGTACCCAATTATTTATTTATGTATTTATTTATTTCCAATTAAGGGGCAATTATTGATACTGCGCATGCTTTAATCACAATCTGGCCCCGCCCTTCATTCATTCCGACTGGTTGGAGGACCAGCTCTGCTTGGTCGGTCCTCCAGTCCCGCCCCTCCTCTTCCTATTGGTCCGGAGCCGATGTCAATCGCTTATTGTCACAAGTAGGCTTTAAATGAAGTTACTGTGAAAAGCCCCTAGTCGCCACATTCCGGCGCCTGTTCGGGGAGCTGGTACGAGAATTGAACCGTGCTGCTGGCCTGCTTTCAAAGCCAGCGATTTAGCCCTGTGCTAAACCAGCCCTAACCATTGTGACAGTTCCAGATGGTGAGAGCCGCAGGGTCAGGCTGATTGTCCAATATTTTTTTAAAAAATAACTAGACTACCCAATTTATTTTTTCCAATTAAGGGACAATTTAGCGTTGTCAATCCACCTACCTTGCACATGGGGGTGAAACCCACGCAGACACGGGGATAATTTGCAAACTCCACACGGACAGTCACCCAGGGCCAAGATTCGAACCCAGGTCCTCCACGCCGTAGTCCCAGTGCCAACCACTGCACTGCCCTCTCCAGTCTGCACTTTGCCCCTCGTCATCAGCAATCCCTCAATTTGAGGATGACCTCTACCCAGGGTCTTGAGTTTCTGCCATTGGTGGACAGAACCACAGATCTTTAGACCATGAGGTATTGGGATCCGGAGAGCAGGATGTTTTTCACATTCTTTCCATCAATCCACAGCCCCATCATTCAGACATTGGGACTCGAAGGGTGGTATAGTTTGATGGACAAGTTGTCTCCATTCTGAACAATGGGGAACAAGCTCCTCCCACTCATTGAATCATCGGCCCCGACAAAGATGGCGACCACGCATGCGCCCTGATGCACACTCATGCCAATAAAGATGGCGGCCGTTAATCCAGGCCTAGAGAGGCTGCAGCCCCGCTCGTTACAATCTAGGTCCCGTAAACTCTTTTCAGAGTTTAATGACTCACACAATGTGCTAACGCAGCGTTTCCAACATTCCCCGCGATCTCACGCACGCTACATATTGTTAACCGCCTCTTACTAATTATGGATGCAAAGAAGAAACAGCCACTCTCCATCGCTATTACTGATACTGCGCATGCTTCAATCACAGCCCGGCCCCGCCCTTCATTCACTCCGATTGGTTGGATGACCAGCTGCTCTCCGTCGGTCCTCCAGTCCCGCCCCTTCTCTTCCTATTGGTCCGGAGCCGCTGTCAATCATCCGGGCATTGTGAAAGTTCCAGATGGTGAGAGCTGCCACAGGCTCAGGCTGATTGCCCAATATTTAAAAAAAATAACTACCCAATTCATTTTTTCCAATGAAGGGAAGCGTTGTCAATCCACCTACCTTGCACATCTTTGGGTTGTCGGGGCAAAACCCACGCAAACGCGGAGAGAATTTCATAGAATGTACAATGCAGAAGGAGGCCATTCGGCCCATCAAGTCCACACCAGCTCCCTGAAAGAGCACCATACCCAAGCCCACACCTCCACCCAATCCCCATAACCCAGTATCCCAACCAACACTAAGGGCAATTTAGCATGGCCAATCCACTTAACCTGCACATCTTTGGACTGTGGGAGGAAACCGGAGCACCCGGAGGAAACCCATGCAGACACACGGGGAGAATCTGCAAATTCCGCACGGCAGTGTCCCAGAGCCAGGATCGAACCTGGGACCTCAGCGCTGTGAGGCTGCAGTGCTACCGTGCTGCCCTTGATTGTCCAATAATAACAGTGAGAGTCTCAGTGGGACAATCAGACAATAATAGTGGAGATGGGGCCCAGAGGATAAACAGCAAAGGATTCGCTCACTTTGAGAGTAACAAACACCATGTCTGTTCCAATAAGTCAGACTGCAGTGAGTGAGCGAACACATCATTGGATCCATTGTAATGATAATGCAGCCAGTATTGAGAGAACCACAACTAAATTTGGTTTTCAAATAGTAGTGAAGTAGTCATGGTTTGTTGAAAACATAATATAATCCACTTCTGGTGTGTGTTGATCTGTCCCATTAGACAATAACCTTAAAAATAACCTGGGGCTGAAACCTCAGTCATGGCTTTGTCACCTCCCGATTCGACAATTCCATTGCACACCTGGCTGCTCTCCCACATTCTACCTCTGTAAACTTAAAGCCATCCAAAAGTCTGCTACCCATGTCTTAATTCACAGCAAGTTCCTTTCCACCATGATCCCTGTGCTCTGAAACTTGCATTCACTCCCAGTCAATTCTCACCCTCGTTTTCAAATCCCTCCATGGCCTAATCTCTCCCCGTGTCTGTCATCTCCTCCAACTCCACAACCCCCTGAGATATCTACACAGCTCTGATCCTGGACTCTTTTACACCCCTGATTCTAATTACTCCGCCATGGTTTTAAGTTCCCTGGGCCCCAAGCACTGAATTCCATCCATAAACCTTTCCGTCTCCACCTCACTTACCTCCTTTAAGACTCTTTAAAACTCACCTCTTTGTCCAAGTTTTTGGTCACCTGTCCTCATATCTCCTTTTGTGTCTGGGTGTCCAGCATCGGCACTGCGCATGCTCCAGCTCACCATGCCCAGGAAGTGATTGACGGCATCTCTGGGCCAACAGAAAGAGAGGGGCGGGTCTGGAGGACCGAGTGGTTGCAGCGAGTCCTCCAACCAATCGTAGTGAACAAGGGGCGGGGCTGAGTCCGGTCTCCCACGTGAGCTGGAGCATGCGCAGTACCGTTAAGGTCTCACGATTCGGGTGGTCGGGCGGAAATTTTGATCCGGTCAAATTCGGTTTGGTGAGTCCTGAGGGTGGGATGGAGCCGTAGGATGCAGCGGGAGGCTTCATAAACACTCCGCAGAGGCCCCAAACCCCGAATATGAAGCTCGGATATGGCAGCTGAACCGGCGAAAGCTGCTCGGGCTTTTCCCCGAGATAGGCCCGGGTGGCCTGGCGCATGCGGAGGGAGCGAGAGCCCCGCCTCCCATTTACTCTGATTGGCTGGAGGACCAGCCGCCCTTGTTCGGGCTTCCAGCCCCGCCCCCTCTTCCTATTGGTCCGAACCCGCCGTCAATCAGTCCCGAGCAAACCCTTCACAATCATTGTCAGCTCCATGGTTTGCAGGACACTGGGAGTGGAGGAAAGAAATGGTGCAGATGGTGAGATGGGTTTGGATTTCAGCCCAGGGAGAGTCTGTGGGACGGGGATTTACAGCTTTGGGGGAACAAGAGAGGAAAAAATGTTCCAGAGAAACTAGAATTGCCTGTTCAGAATTTCGATCCTGGACTGACAGTGATGGCTTTTGTAAACTCCTTTTACGGGGGGGTTAGAATTGGAGAATTTGCACACAACAAACTGAACCCAACAGAAAGGTTTGTCTCTTTGTGAATTCTAGCCTGCATCAACAGTGATGACTTGTGTAAAATGAGAGATTAGAGCTCTCAGGAAAGATTAAATGGAGTGGGGCCTTTTTCTATCGATAACAACAAATTAAGCATTGGCCTGCTATAAATCTTTTAAATTATCAGTAGTTTGGAGAGGGGCGATGTGAGAGAGTGACCATCAATAAACAAGTCATAGGGCGGCACGGTGGCACAGTGGTTAGCATTGCTGCCTACGGCGCTGAGGACCCGGGTTCGAATCCCAGCCCTGGGTCACTGTGAGGAGTTTGCACATTCTCCCCGTGTCTGCGTGGGTTTCACCCCCACAACCCAAAGATGTGCAGGGTAGGTGGATTGGCAACGCTAAATTGCCCCTTAATTGGAAAAAATGAATTGGATATTCTAAATTTAAAAAAAAATAATAAACAAGTCATAAATGCAAGAAAGTTACGAATCAATTCAAGTGAATAATACAGACAAAATTATTTATCACAGGTTCAGAATGTGCAACTCATTACCATGGAAAGGTGTTGAGGAAAGCGCTGAGATGTTTTCAAAAAGAAACGGGACAAGCACATGAGAGAAAATGGAATCGAAAATCAGCTGAAAGGCTGAGATTTGATAGGTGTGACAGTCGGAGATATGTGCCGAGTATTGACAGCAGCAGAATCTGTGACAGAATGGGCTGGTTGGATTATATATTCACAGTAATTCAATGTAATTTCCTTTTACAGAATATTTGCAGTTGCAAACATCTTGTTGAGATCTGATAGAGTCACTTGATTCATCAGGACCGGCCTTTCAACGTGGAAGGAGAAATGTTTGTCTGTTTTGTCTTTCGGAAAAAATTTCAAAAATCCCTGTGATTGGAAAAGCACCGAGACACAGACATCTAAGTAATTTTCCACAGTTAGCTGGAACTGTGCTTTAACCAATCACACAGCATGAAATTGAATTACAGCATTTACATCAGGGAGACATCTTACTCAGGCTTCAACTGATGATCCAAGTTGGAGAGACATAAGGACATTCGCACCAAAGGAATCAAGAAGCAGCAATAGGACATTCAGCCCCGTGAGCCTGTTCTACCATTTAATAACATCACGGCTGATCTGATAGTGACCTCAAATCTGGATCCCACCTACACCTGATAACCTGTCAATAACCATGGAGAAACTGTGGAAATGTGGGGACTGTGGGATGGGATGCCAATCCCCGTCTGAATTGGAAACTCATCAACGTATTCACACTGGGGAAACACCGTTCACCTGCTCTGTGTGTGGGAAGGGATTCACTCGGTCATCATCCCTCCTCACACACCAAGTTGTTCATACTGATCAGAGACCGTTTAAGTGTGCTGACTGTGGAAAGAGCTTTAAATGCAGAAAGGATTTATTGACACATCAACGTATTCACACTGGGGAGAGGCCATTCATCTGCTACGTGTGTGGGAAGGGATTCACTCAATTATCAATCCTCCTGGGCCACCAACTTGTTCATACTGATCAGAGACCGTTTCAATGTGCTGACTGTGGAAAGAGCTTTAAAAGCAGAAATAGTTTACTGTTACATCAACGCACTCACACTGGGGAGAGGCCATTCACCTGTTTGGAATGTGGGAAGGGATTTAATGCTTCGTCAAACCTCCGGGCCCACCGCCATGTTCACTCTGACCAGAGACCGTTTAAATGTGCTGACTGTGAAAAGAGCTTTAAAAGCAGAACAGGTTTACGGATGCATCAACGCACTCACACTGGAGAAAAGCCATTGACCTGCTCCGTGTGTGGGAAGGGATTCACTCAGTCATCACACCTCCTGACACACCAACTTGTTCATTCTGATCAGAGATCTTTTAAATGTGCTGACTGTGAGAAGAGTTTTAAAACTAAAAAGGATTTACTGAGACACCAACGTACTCACACTGGGGAGAGGCCATTCACCTGCTCCGTGTGTGGGATGGGATTCACATGTTCATCCCAGCTCCTGCAACACCAGCGAATTCACACTGGGCAGAGACCGTACTCTTGCCCCGTGTGTGACAAGAAATTTATTCAGTCATCCCACCTGATGGCGCACCAACTTGTTCACATTGATCAGAAACCTTTTAAATGTTCTGACTGTGAAAAAAGATTTAAAAGTGAACAGCATCTGCGGAAACACCAGCGAGTTCACACTGAAACAGAATCATAGAATTTACAGTGCAGAAGGAGGGCATTCGGCCCATCACGTGCGGCCCTTGGAAAGAGCACCTTACTTAAGCCCATACCTCCAACCTAACCCATAACCCCACCTCAACTTTTTGGACACTCAGGGCAATTTAGCAGGGCCAATCCATCTAACCTGCACATTTTTGGACTTGTGGGCGGAAACTGGAGCACCCGGAGGAAACCCACGCAGACATGGGGAGAACGTGCAAACTCCGCACAGACTGTAAGCCAAGCCAGGCATTCTGGGACCCTGGAGCTTTGAATCAACAGTGCTAACCACTGTGCTACCGTGTAGCCCACACGTGGGAGCGGTACTGGGGAGAGGCTGTTTAACTGCTCCGTGCGTGGGAGGAGATTCACTCAGTCAAACAACCTGCACAGACATCAGCAAGTTCACAGGCAACAGCAGGGTTTGGATTCAGCTGTTGCTGCTGCTGTTAGTCACATCCAGGACTGAATGATGCCTGGACGTCTGTTTCCAGTGGGGCTCCACAGTTTCCGGTATATATCAATGATTTAGACTTAAATGTATGCACCAGGATTATACAAAAGTTGCTGATGTGTTTTAGACAATGAGGGAGAAAGCCATGGACTGGGTCAGGTGGATAGAAAAGTGGTAAATGGAAATTTAGATAATGAGAGGGTAGGAACACATTTCAGTTAACTCCCGATAAAAATAGGGTCACTTCAGGATAATGGAAAAATCTGGTGGGGAAGCTACAAATAATCCTTTAAAAAAAATAAAAAATTCAGAGTACCTAATGGTTTTTTTTCCAAATCAGGGGCAATTTAGCCTGGTCAATCCACCTAACCTGCACATCTTTGGGTTGTGGGGGTGAAACCCATGCAGACACGGGGAGAATATGCAAACTCCACACGGATAGTGACCCAGGGCCGGGATTGAAACCCGCGTCCTCAGCGCTGCAGTCCCACTGCTAACCACTGCTCCAATGCTGCCCGAGCTATAAATAATCCTAATAACTTTATTGAACAGTTCTCAAATGGAAAGGCACTTGAAAATGAAAAAATGAAAATGAAAACCACTCTAAATGAAAACCACATTGACCACATTAAAACTAAGGATCGGCAATAGACGTTTGATCTAGCAAGTCATATTTAGGGCAAAGTTATAAACAGAGGGCATTCATTTAAAGTGATTAGAAAAAGAAGCAATGCTGAGCAAGCCTAGGAGAGTGGGCGAAGAAGTGGCAGCTGGAATACAATGTGGAAAAGTGTGAGGTTATGCACTTTGGAAGGAGAAATGGAGGCATAGACTATTTTCTAAATGGGGAAATTCTGAGGAAATCACAAGCACAAAGGGACTTGGGAGACCTGGTTCAAGATTCTCTTCAGGTTAACGTGCAAGTGCACTGCAGCCTCACGGAGCCAAGGTCCCGGGTTCGATCCCGGTTCTGGGTCACTGTCCGTGTGGAGTTTGCACATTCTCCCCGTGTTTGCGTGGGTTTCGCCCCCACAACCCAAAGATGTGCAGTGTAGGTGGATTGGCCATGCTAAATTGCCCCTTAATTGGAACAAATTCATTGGGTACTCTAAAAAATGTTTTTTTAAATGTAAAAACAAAAGGTTAATGTGCAGGTTCAGTCGGCAGTTAGGAAGGCAAATGCAATGTATTCATGTTGAGAGGGCTGGAATACAAGACCAGGGATGTACATTCGAGGCTATATAGGGCTCTGATCAGTATTAAGAGCAGTTTTGGGCCCCGTATCTAAGGAAGGCTGTGTTGGCCTTGAAAAGGGTCCAGAGGAGGTTTACAAGAATGATCCCTGGAATGAAGAGCTTGTCGTATGAGGAACGGTTGAGGACTCTGGGTCTGTACTCGTTGGAGTTTAGAAGTATATGGGGAGATATGGGGGCAAACACTGCAATGAAGTTACTGTGCAAAGCGCCGAGTCGCCACATTCCAGCGCCTGTTCGGGTAAACAGGGAGATTCTGCTGTTATTGCTGCTTTTACCACGTCTTGGACTAAACCATGTTAATTTTGATTTTTGGTGTTTTCCTTCTGATGATCATAATTAAAAGTGCTGTTATTATATCTCAAATAAATCAGCTTTGTGTTAAACCCATTGTTGTAGATTTTTGTCTATCCTACCTGAGTGTTTAACTTTACCCGGCAGGAACACAGAAAGGACAAACTGGGGGAGGATCGTATGGCAGGAAGAGAATTTCTGGGCACAATCCAAGAGCATGATGGTCATCTACAACTTGTTCCTAATGGAGAATCCTGACACAGTATTTATATGGACAGCACGGTAGCACAGTTGTTAGCACTGTTGCTTCACAGCTCCAGGGTCCCAGGTTTGATTCCGGCTTGAGTCACTACCTGTGTGGAGTCTGCTCGTTCTCCCTGTGTCTGTGTAGGTTTCCTCTGGGTGCTCCGGTTTCTTCCCATATGCCCAGAAAAGACGTGCTGTTAGGTAATTTGGACATTCTGAATTCTCCCTCTTAAACCCGAACCGGTGCCAGAATGTGGCGACTAGGGGCTTTTCACAGTAACGTCTTGCAGTGTTATTGTAAGCCTACTTGTGACAATAATAAAGATTATTATTATATTCAATCTAGTTACTGGATTTTCATTTTGTACAGTTTACACAGTCTCCATGATAACACAGATATTTCCTTTCCCTCTTGGGTCACTGTCTGTGCAGAGTCTGCATGTTCTCCCTTTGTCTACGTGGGTTTCCTCCGAGTGCTCCGGTTTTCTCCCACAAAAGTCTTGTTCGATGAATTGGACATTCTGAATTCTTCCTCTGTGTATGCGAACAGATGCCGGAACGTGGCGACTGGGGGATTTTCACAGTAATTTCATTGCAGTGTTAATGTAAGCCTACTTGTGACAATAAAGACTGTTATTATAACATTACTTAATGTTCTATTGAAGAGTTAGCAATGGGTGGGGTGTTTTCCCCTGAAAATGCTGAGATGGGCAGCACCCATCTACTCCACTGTCTGCAGCAGGGAGGATACAATGGGAAGTTTTTTAACATTCCTTGGTTCCAGGCTGTGGCTTCACTGCTCAGCCAGCATTTGTTGTCTAATTGCCCTTGAGAAAGTGGTGGTGAGCTGCCTTCTTGAACTGTTGCAGTCCTAATAGTACAACTACTGTACTGTTAGGGAGGGAGTTCCAGGATTTTGACCCAGTGACAGTGAAGGAATGACAATATATTTCCAAGTCAGGATTGTGAGTGACTGGGACGGGAACCTCAATGTGATGGTGTTCCCAGGCATCAGTCATGGGCGATATGGTACCACAGTGGTTAGCACTGTTTCTTCACAGCGCCAGGGTCCCAGGTTCGATTCCTGCTTTGGTCACTGTGTGGAGTTTGCATGTTCTCCCTGTGTCAGCGTGGGTTTCCTCCAGGTGGTCCGGTTTCCTTCCAGTCCAAAGATGTGCAGGCTAGGTGGATTGACCATGCTAAATTGCCCTTAGTGTCCCAAAAAGGTTAGGTGGGATACTGGGTTATGGGGATAGGGTGGAAGTGTGGGCTTATGTAGGGTGCCCATCGCAAGGGTCGAATTGCCTCCTTCTGCACTGCAAATTTTATGAAATCTATGAAAGTGCTGTCTAGGAGCCTTGGTGAGATCCTGCAGTGTATCTTGTATCCACAGCTGCCACTCTGCATTAGTGGTGGAGGAAGTGAATGCTTGTGGAAGGGGTGCAAATCAAACGGCTGCTCTGCCCTGGATGGTGTTGAGCTTCTTGAGTGTTGTTGATGCTGCATTCATCCAGGGAACTGGTGAGTATCCCATCACGTTCATGCCTTGTGGATGGTGGACAGGCTTTGCGGGGGGTGGGGGGGGTGTCAGGAGGTGAGTTATTCATCGTAGGATTCCTTGCCTCGGGCCCGCTTTTGTAGCCACAGTGTTTATATGGCCAATCCAGTTCAGTTTGTGATCAATGGTAACCCCCAGGATGTTGATTGTGGGGATTCAGTGATAGTAATGCCATTGAATGTCATGGGGCAATTGTTTGATTCTCACTTATGGGAAATCATTGCCCAGCATTTATGTGCTGCGAATGTTACTTGCCACTTGTCAACCCAACGCTGTATATTGTCCAGGTCTTGCTTCATTTGGACATGGCCTACTTCAATGTCTGAGGAGTCACAAATGGTGCTGAACATTGTGCAGTCATCTGCAAACATCCCCACGTCTGACCTTATGAGAATGCAGGTCATTGATCAAGCAACTGAAGATGGTTGGGCCTAGGATACTACCCCGAGGAGCTCCTGCAGTGATGTCCCGAAACTGAGATGATTGACCTCCAACCATCGCAACCGTCTTCCTTTGTGCCAGGTATGACTCCAACCAGGAGAGAGTTTTCCCCTGATTCCCATTGACTCCAGTTTTGCTAAGGCTCCTTGATGCCATACTCGGTCAAATGCTGCCTTGATGTCAAGGGCAGTCACTCTCACCTCACCTCTGGAGTTCAGCTCTTTTATCCATGTTTGAACCAAGGCTGTAATGAGGTCAGGAGCTGAGTGACCCTGGCGGAATCCAAATTGATCATCAACGAGCAGGTTATTGCTAAGTAAGTCCCGCTTGAAGCGTTGTTGATGACCCCTTCCATCACTTTACTGATAAGATGAATACTAGACTGATTGGGTGGCAATTGGTCAGGTTGGATTTGTCCTGCTTTTTGTGTATAGGACACACTGGGGCAATTTGGATTGGATTGGATTGGATTTGTTTATTGTCACGTGTACCGAGGTACAGTGAAAAGTATTTTTCTGCAAGCAGCTCAACAGATCATTCAGTACATGGGGAGAAAAGGGAATTAAACAGAATTCAAGAAAATACATGAGAATACATAATAGGGCAACACAATATATACAATGTAACTACATAAGCATTGGCATCGGATGAAGCATACATGGGTGTAGTGTTAATGAGGTCAGTCCATAAGAGGGTCATTTAGGAGTCTGGTGACAGTGGGGAAGAAGCTGTTTTTGAGTCTGTTCATGCGTGTTCTCAGCCTTCTGAATCTCCTGCCCGATGGAAGAAGTTGGAAAAGTGAGTAAGCCGGGTGGGAGGGATCCTTGATTATGCTGCCTGCTTTCCCCCGGCAGCGGGAGGTGTAGATGGAATCAATGGATGGGAGCCAGGTTCGTATGATGGACTGGGCGGTATTTACGACTCTCTGAAGTTCCTTGCGGTCCTGGGCCGAGCAGTTGCCATACCAGGCTGTGATGCAGCCCGATAGGATGCTCTCTATAGTGCATCTGTAAAAGTTGGTAAGGGTTAATGTGGACATGCCGAATTTCCTTAGTTTCCTGAGGAAGTATAGGTGCTGTTGTGCTTTCTTGGTGATAGCGTCGACGTGAGTGGACCAGGATAGATTTTTGGTGATGTGCACCCCTAGGAATTTGAAACTGCTCACCATGGGGCAGCACGGTAGCATTGTGGATAGCACAATTGCTTCACAGCTCCAGGGTCCCAGGTTCGATTCCGGCTTGGGTCACTGTCTGTGCGGAGTCTGCACATCCTCCCCGTGTGTGCGTGGGTTTCCTCCGGGTGCTCCGGTTTCCTCCCACAGTCCAAAGATGTGCAGGTTAGGTGGATTGGCCATGCTAAATTGCCCTTAGTGTCCAAAATTGCCCTTAGTGTTGGGTGGGGTTACTGGGTTATGGGGATAGGGTGGAGGTGTTGACCTTGGGTAGGGTGCTCTTTCCAAGGGCCGGTGCAGACTCGATGGGCCGAATGCACTGTAAATTCTATGATAATCTCTACCTCGGCTCCGTTGATGCTGACAGGGGTGTGTACAGTACTTTGCTTCCTGAAGTCGATGACCAGCTCTTTAGTTTTGCTGGCATTGAGGGAGAGATTGTTGTCGTTACACCACTCCGCTAGGTTCTCTATCTCCACATTTTCCACATATAATAAAAATAAGTAGGTTTACATTAACACTGCAATTAAGTTACTTGAAAAGCCCCTAGTCGCCACACTCCAGTGCCTGTTCAGGTACACAGAGGGAAAATTCAGAATGTTCAAATTACCTAACATCACGTTTTTGGGACTTATGGAAGGAAACCGGAGCACCCGGAGGAAACCCACGCAGACACGGGGAGAACATGCAGACTCCGCACAGACAGTGACCTAAGCCAGGAACCGAACCTGGGACCCTGGTTCTGCAAAGCAACAGTGCTAGCCACTGTGCTTCCATCCAGTTGCTGGGTAGATGCCAGTGTTCTAGCTTTATTAGAACAGCTTTGCTAGGGGTATGGCACAATTCTTCAGGAGTAATGACAGAATAATATTTTTGCCGTATTCGCTGCCTTCAGCCATTTCTTGATATCACATGTTGTGAATCAAATTGGCTGAAGAGTGGCATCTATGATGTTGGAGATCTCCGAGGAAACCAAGCCGGATCACCCACTCAGCACTTTTGGCTGAAGATTACTGCGAATGCTTCAGCTTTGCCTTTTGCACAAATGTGCTAGTTTCCTCCATCATTGAGGATGGGGATATTTGTGGATCCTCCTCCTCCAGTGAGCTGTTTAATTGCACCACAATTCATGATGTGGCAGGACTGTAGATCTTCGATCTGATATGTTGGAAGACCTTCTCCATTCACCTTTTGCCCTGATGAAGGAGCTGCGCTCCAAAAGCTAGTGACTCCAAACAAAACTGTTGGACTTGTACCTGGTGTTGTAAGACGTCTTATTGTGTCCACTCCAGTCCAACGCCGGCAACTCCACATCTGATATGTCAAATAGATATTGTTCTGACAGTGCCACCTGGCGTGTGTAAGTAATTGGATTGAATGTCCAAAGAGCCAGCACAGGGATGAAGAGCCGCATGATTTCCTCCTATAATGGAATGAACAGTCAATGTCAGGGAATAGAGAGAAAAGAGAGGGAAAGCAATTATTCCGGGACATAACCAGAAATGAAATATAAGAGAGCACTGGGATGGAACGGTGGTGCAGCAGTTAGCACTGTTTTCGAGAACCTGTGTTCAATCCTGGCCCCGGGTCACATCCGTGTCTGCATGGGTTTTACCCCCACATCTCAAGAAAATGTGTAGGGTCGTTAAATTATACATGTTAAATTGCCCCTTAATTAGAAATATTCAAATATATATATATATAAGCGAGCACCTATTCACAAAAATGAGTCTGAATTTTTTGAAAAGCAATTAATTTCAATTGGGTAACACATTTATTTTCTCTGCATTCACTTCTGTGGCGCCGTAATTACCCAGCATTCCTTGCGGGTGTGGAAGTGCCCCATTCACTCCACAGGAGCCAAATGCGCAGGTGCAATGCTGGGCTGTATGTGGAGCATGCGCAGTGTCACTTTGCTCGGGGCCCTGTGCGTGCGGGAGATGCTTTACTGAACGGGTGAGAGTTGGTGGGCCAGGGGGAGGAATGGAGCCGGGAGTGGGGGTGGGGAGGGAGCCGAGGCTTCATAAACACCCAGTGCAGGTCTCACAACCTCAATAAGAACCTGGAGGCCCCGGGTTTGTAACACCCAGGCTTTTCCCCAGGAACAGGCCCAGGTAAACGGCCGCCACCTTGGATCAGTGGGGAGTGACGCGCATGCGCCGTTATGTGACGCAATAGTGTGGGTGGGGCCTCAGGGTCCCGGTGACCAGGGGAGAGTTTCCTTTGGGACCTTTCTGTTCTAAGAGCTGGATTCAGGTGGACGCAGAGGCGACACTGGTTCAGGGGGTGATGGACATCCTGGTGCATCCTCAGGCACCGAGAGTAATTATGCAACCTGTCGAGGATTTGAAAGAGGGAAACATGCCCCAATTCGATGCATTGTTTTATGAGGCATCGAGATGTCGCCCAATCCAAAGCAACATTTGACACTGAGCCACACAGAGAGATACCAGGGCAGGTGGACAAAAGCTTGTATACAAGGTAGGTTTTAAGGAGGGTCTTAAAATAGGAAAGTGAAAGAGTAACCAGGAGAGATTTCAGGAAGAATTTCCAGAGCTTGGCTATCAGGCAACTGAAAGAACCGCCACCTGTCATAGAGGGATTAATATTGAAATGCTCATGACCATAAGATGTAAGATGCAAAGCAGAAGTAGGCCATTTGGCCCATCGAGTATGCCCTGCTATTCCATGAAATTGTGGCTGATCTAATATCCTCAACTCCACTTTCCTGTCTTATCCCCATAACCTTGATCCCCTTCCTGATTAACAATTGTCTATCTCTGAGTCGTGAATTAGATTAAAGTAAATAACTCCATGGCTGGATGAGATGACAGAGATAGGGAGATACAACTCTGGAGGAAAAGGTGCTTCTTAAACGAGAGATTTTATAAGTCAGTGGGCACAGGGAAGGTGGGTGACCACGTCTTGGTGTGAGTAAGCAGAGTTTTGGATGAACTCAATATTACAGGGAGGTTGAATGTGGGAGGTCATCCCAGGGTGTGTTAGGATAGTCAGGTCGGGGCAGCATGGTGGCCTAGTGGTTAGCACAACCGCCTCACGGCGCTGAGGTCCCAGGTTCGATCCCGGCTCTGGGTCACTGTCAGTGTGGAGTTTGCACATTCTCCCCGTGTCTGCGTGGGTTTCGCCCCCACAACCCAAAAATGTGCAGAGTAGGTGGATTGGCCATGCTAAATTGCCCTCTTAATTGGAAAAAATAATTGGGTAATCTAAATTTTAAAAAAATAGGATAGTCGGGTCTAGAGGAAATAAAAAGAATAGATGAGAGTTTCAGAAGCAAATGAGCTGAGAAAAGGCTGGAGGCTGGCAATGTTACTGAGCTGAAAATATGCAGTCTTGATTTTTAAAAAATGAATACAAGAGATTTGGGCATTGCTGGCTGGGACATTCATTGCCCATCCCTAATTGCCTTTGAGAAGGTGGTGGTGAGCTACTTTCCTGAATCGCTACAGTCCATGTTGGGTAGGTACACCCAGAGTGCTGTTAAAGAGGGAATTTGATGCTTTTTACCTAAAGCCCTTGAAGGAACAGTGATATATTTCCAAGTTAGAATCTGTCAAAGTTCTGGTTGAGAAATACCCAATCTCTCTCCTTCACTGCCTGCCTCTCTCCCTCCCTCCCTTCTCTCTCTCTCATTCCCTCTCTCTTTTCTCTTACCGCCCCTCTCTCCTCTTCACATCGAGGCCACAGCCTTCTGTCGGCCCAGGAATGCTGATGGTAGGTTCCTTTTCCTGAAGGACATTAATGAACCAGTTGGGTATTTATGACAATCCAGCAGTTTTCAATGTAACATTTTCCCAGTGCCGGCCCCTCAAATGCCCAGATTCATTCAGCTCAATTTCACAGCCTGCCTTTGCGTTTTTGTGGGTTCTCTCTCACTCTCTTTTGTCTGTTTTAAATCAATTTCACAGAGTATTCGAGCGAATTTGCAGTTGGGAAACTCAAACTGAACATTACATCAAGATCTGATTACATCAAGATTAGTCCCCATTTAACCTGAACATCATTGGATTTTGAACATGGAAGGAAAAAGCACCGTTCACAGTGGGGAGAAACCGTCCACGTGTTGTGTGTGTGGACAAGACTTCAACCAATCATCTGACCTCTCACAACATAAATGCAGTCACAACGGGGAGACACCGTGGAAATGTGGGGACTGTGGGAAGGGATTCAATTACCAGTCGAAGCTTGAAACTCATCAACGCATTCACACTGGGGAGAGGCCATTCACCTGCTCAGTGTGTGGGAAGGGATTCACTCAGTCATCCACTCTACTGACACACCAGCGAGTTCACACTGGGGAGAGGCCATTCACCTGCTCACAGTGTGGGAAGGGTTTCATTAATTCAACCAATCTGCTGACACACCAGCGAATTCACACTAGGGAGAGGCCATTCACCTGCTCCAAATGTGGGAAGAGATTCACTCGGTCATCTGACCTACTGACACACCAGAGAGTTCACACTGGGGAGAGGCCATTCACCTGCTCCGAGTGTGGGAAGGGATTCACTCTGTCGTCTGATCTGCTGACACACCAGCGAATTCACACAGGGGAGAGACCATTCACCTGCTCCATCTGTGGAAAGGGATTCACTCGGTCATCCCATCTGCAGAGACACAAGCAAGTTCACACTGATGAGAGACCTTTTAAATGCCCGGATTGTGGGCAGTGCTTTAAATGTTCCTGGGACTTGGTGTCCCATCAACGTGCTCACACTGACGAGAGGCCGTTCACGTGCGCTGACTGTGGGACTGGGTTCAGGCGATCATCTGACCTCATTACACACCAGCGAGTTCACACTGGGGAGAGGCCGTTCACCTGCTCCAAGTGTGGGAAGACATTCACTCAGTCATCCAACCTGCTGAGACACCAGCGAGCTCACAGTGTAAAGAGACCATTCACCTTAGTGTTCGGGAAGGGATTAATTCAGACAGCCACCCTTCTAACACAAGAGCGAGGTCTCCATGAGGAGATACCGTTCACCTGCCCCGAATGAAGGGATGGATTCACTTAGTCATCGTATCTGCTGAAAGAACAGCGCGTTCCCAGTGTGAAGAGACCTTTTAAATGATGTATAATCAACGTGTTCCTAGTGATGAGAGACTGTTCAAGTCTCCCTTTAAGACTGGGTTCAGGAAATTGAAGTTAAATGGAAAATAACTCAGCTTTGTATTAACTACCAAAATATCTCTAACACAAGTCTGTTTTTTTTTAAGCACTCTCCCTGTCTCCTCCATCCTCACCTTGAACAACAAGTGTGAGTAGCTCATGGAGCTTCTTTATCACAAGATTGAGACAATCTGATCAGCTATCTCTGCCATTTGCCTCCTTCCACTGGACCAAGTTGTCTCTGAAGTTTCCCCTTTCCCGAGCCCTGAACCCACATCTTTCTCTCGTTTCACTCCCATCTCCCCTCATGCGCTATCAGGATTCACCTTATCCATTAGACCCACTCGTGTTCCATTGGCCCTATTCCCATTAAACTACTGACAATCCAAACTCCCCATGTTCACTGACTTTCTTCATAGTTCTCTCTCTTCAGATACTGAACCTCTTTCCTTCAAATCTGCCATCATCACCTCTCCTCAATGAAAACAACTTTTCACCCACTGTCCTTGCAAACAACCGCTCCATCTCTATGCACCATTTCCCCTCCAAATTCTCTTACCGCCCAAACACATCTTTCCCGAACTCCAGGTTTGAATCCCTCCAATAAGATTTCTGTTCCCATAGAGGCCAGAGTCTTGTTTAGATCCAGACCGGGTGCCAGGTTCCCTTTCCTGAAGGACATCAGTGACCAATTGGGATTTTATAAAAATCCAGCAGTTTTCATGGTCACTTTTCCCAGTGCCGGCCCCAAAAATGACCAGATTCATTCAGCTCAATTTCACAACGTGCCTTTGTGTTTTGGTGGGCTCTCTTTAAATTTCCCATGTTTGTTCAAATAGTTTTACAGGTTTTCGAAGGATTTACACTCGGGGATAGTCAAACCAAACATCTTATCAAAATCTGCCAGAGTTGCTCTGTTCATTAGGACCTGGATATCTCGACCTTTAAACATGGCAGCAAAAAACCCTGTTAATACCAGGGAAAAGCCGTGGAAATGTGGGACCATGGAAAGGGATTCAGATCCCCCGTCTGAGCAGGAAACACATTGATGCAGACACACCGGGGAGAGGCCATTCACCTGCTCTGTGTGTGGAACAGATTCAGTCACAGTCACAGACAAGAGAGAGTTTAAATGCTCCGACTGTGAGAAGAGCTTTAAAACCCACGGGACTGAGGGAGCACCAGCGTATTCACACCGGGTACGCACCGTTCAGCTGCTCAGTGTGGGAGGAGGTTCAGGACATCACCCCACCTTCTGACACACCAATGAATTCACACTGACGAGAGACCTTTTAAATGTCCAGAGTTTGGGAAGTGCTTTAAAAGTTCTGTAGATCTGCAATACCATCAACGTGTTCACACTGAGGTAAAACCGTTCAGGTGCTCTCACTGTGGGACTGGGCTCAGACGATCATCTCATCTCACTACGCACCAGCGCACTTACACTGGGGAGAGACCATTCACCTGCTCTGAGTATCGAAATGGATTTGTTCGCTTATCACACCTGGTGACACCAGCGAGTTCACAAATGATTTTGCAGGTATTGCTGCTGTTAATCAGATCCTGGACTGAATCATGTTTATTCTGACATTTGGGGTTGATTTAGAACATAGAACATAGAACAGTACAGCACAGAACAGGCCCTTCGGCCCTTAATGTTGTGCCGAGCCATGATCACCCCACTCAAACCTACGTATCCACCCTATACCCGTAACCCAACAACCCCCCCTTAACCTTACTTTTATTCGGACACTATGGGCAATTTAGCATGGCCAATCCACCTAACCCGCACATCTTTGGACTGTGGGAGGAAACCGGAGCACCCGGAGGAAACCCACGCACACAGGGGGAGGACGTGCAGACTCCACACAGACAGTGACCCAGCCGGGAATCGAACCTGGGACCCTGGAGCTGTGAAGCATTTATGCTAACCACCATGCTACCCTGCTGCCCCTAATGTCATTTGCCCAGTTTAGACTGAGCAGGGACCATATCACATCAAATCATGTGTGAATAAAGCATTATATCCGCAAACCTCTTTTGAAATTTAAATCACACAGAGACTGCGCTGAACCGAAGGTGAACAATAAACAATCCAATCCTGCAGCTCTACATTGACAGGAGGAAAGTATGTTCTGTAACTCGAGGATGGGGCTGAATATTTGTAATCACAAGTAGGCTTGAGCTATTTGATAGACGGGCTGTTCAAAGCTATTAGTTTGTCAGATATTGAAGGAATTACTCTGAAAGTAAACTCATCGATTTCTAACCTCAGACTCTGGTCCTGCTGTAATGGATATTCACCATCCATTCGTGCTGATTTACAGTGAATCACTGGATGTTACTTGTTTTGTGCAATATCTCTCCCCATTGGTGCTGAACTGGTGGATAACTGTAATTACATTCAGACATGTCTAGAAAGGGCTATGTGCCCAGGTTTAACTAATTTGTAACCAATAGACCAGAAGACATAGAAGCAGAATTAGGCCATTCGGCCCATCGAGTCTGCTCCCCCATTCAATCATGGCTGACATTTTTCTCATCCCCATTCTCCTACTTTCACCCCATAATCTCTGACCCTTTATTAATCAAGAACCTATCTATATCTGTCTTAAAGACACTCAGTGATTTGCCCTCCACAGCCTTCTGCGGCAAAGAGTTCCACAAATTCACCACCCTCTTAAGAAATACCTCATCTGTGTTTTAAAGGATTGTCCCTTTAGTCTGAGATTGTGTCCTCTGTTTCTAGTTTTCCCTACTTGTGGAAACATCCTCTCTATGTCCACTCTATCTTGGCCTCTCAGTATCCTGTAAGTCTCAATAAGATCCCCGCTCTTCCTTCTAAACTCCAGAGTACAGACCCAGAGTCCTCAAACTTGGAGGAGTGGATATCGGGATTTGTGAACTAACATGTAATATACAGATGTAATGACTTAATTCAACATACTGCACTTGATATAACCTTAGTTAAAATACGTTTTTGTTCGCATCAGGTCTTACTGTACATAGATCTTTTTTTAATAATTCTGTGTATAACACTTTGAATAACTAAGGTCTACCAAAACTAAATGCGACGATAGAAAGGTCAATTTCTTGAATGGTTTCTTATGCTAAATCCACTTCAAAAGGTAAAACATATCTGCCTACAGAAGTTCTCAAAATCAAACTCATCAATGGCATCATTAGTTGTTTTATGTACCTTTCGTTGTGTTTCATATTCTTGAGCTTCAGATATATCCTACACTGAGTTATAAAAATATGTCTATCTCTCAACAACTTCTCCTTTAACTCATCTTACTTTCTCCCAATCAAATGGGTACCTGCATGGGTCCAAGCTACGCTTGCCTTTTTATGGGGTATGTGGAACATTCCTTGTTCCAGGCCTATCCGGGCCCCCTGCCACAACTCCTTTACCGATACATTGATGACTATTTTGGTGCAGCGTCGTGCTCTCGCCCGGAATTGGAAAAATTCATCAACTTTGCTTCCAGTTTCCACCCCTCCATCACTTTCACCTGGACAATCTCAGATACTTCCCTTCCTTTCCTTGATCTTTCTGTCTCCATTTCCGGCAATAGACCGTCCACTAATATCCACTACAAGCCCACTGACTCCCACAGCTATCTGGACTACAGCTCTTCACACCCTACACCCTGTAAGGACTCCATCCCTTTCTCTCAACTCCTTCACCTCCGTCGCATTTGTTCCAACGATGCCACTTTCCAAAATGGTGCTTTGGAAATGTGTTCCTTCTTCCTCGACTGTGATTTCCCACCTACAGTTGTGGACAGGGCCCTCAACAGGGTGCTGTCCATCTCCTGCGCCACAGCCCTCGCCCCCTCCACTCCCTCCCAGAACAAGGATAGAGTCCCCCTCGTTCTCACATTTCATCCCACCAGCCTCCGTATGCAAAGCATAATCCGCCGCCATTTTCGCCAACTCCAGCGTGATGTCACCACCAAACACATCTTCTCTTCACTCCCTCTGTCAACATTCCGCAGAGACCGTTCCCTCCGAGATAATCTAGTCCACTCCTCCACCATAACCAGTACCTCTCCCATCACCCATGGCACCTTCCCATGCAATCGCAGAAGGTGTAACACCTGCCCCTTTACCTCTTCCATGCTTAACATTCTAGGCCCAAAACACTAATTCCAGGTTAAGCAGCGTTTCACTTTGCACCTCTTTCAATTTGGTCTATTGCAGGGGTGGGCAAACTACGGCCCGCATGCGTTTTTAAAAAAAAAATAAGTTTAATTGGGTTACCGGTTGGGTTACCGGTATAGGGTGGATACGTTGACTTGAGTAGGGTGATCATTGCTCGGCACAACATCGAGGGCCAAAGGGCATGTTCTGTGCTGTACTGTTCTATGTTCTACATGAGGCGCCCAGAATCATAACCGGGTGAAGCGCCATTTTTGAAAAGTAGAGAAAAAGAGGGCTAAAGGCAGGATGCCGCCGGGGGAAGCGCTGAGGTATATGCCGCACGCTAATTGGTTACAACCGGGACTATTAATTAATATACTATGCGGCCCTTTAAAATTGTGAATTTCTGAATGTGGCCCTTGCACGGAAAAGTTTGCCCACCCCTGGTCTATTGCATTCGCTGCTCCCAATGTGGTCTCCTCTATATCGGAGAGACCAAATGCAGACTGGGTGATCGCTTTGCTGAGCATCTTCGGTCTGTGCGCATTCAGGATCCTGACCTTCCTGTTGCTTCCCATTTTAACAAAAGCTCCCATGCCCACATGTCTGGTCTTGGCCTGCTGCAATGTTCCAGTGAAGTGCAACACAAACTGGAGGAACAACATCTCATCTTCCGGCTAGGCACGCTACAGCCTTCCAGCCTGAACATTGAATTCAACAACTTCAGATGATCAGCCCCACCTCGACCCATTTGTTTTCATTTCATTTTAACTTTTTTACCATTTCTTTCTTTCCTGTACCTTTCTCCTCTTTGCTTCCCCCTTCCCCTCCCCCACACCTTCTCTGATGTTAGTTTCCCTGCTGTTTGACCTTTCACATCTTTTGTCCTCTCTGGGGACTGCCATTAGCACTCTTTCACCTTGGTATCTGTGGCCATTAGCACCCGGTTTCCCTGGGTTTCTGTGGCTATGACTCATCTTTCATTCTCACCCAACAGTATAAATATTTCCCACTCTGTCTGTTAGAACATAGAACAGTACAGCACAGAACAGGCCCTTCGGCCCTCGATGTTGTGCCGAGCAATGATCACCCTACTCAAACCCACGTGTTAGCTTTGACAAAGAGTCATCGGACTCGAAACGTTAGCACTTTTCTCTCCCTACAGATGCTGCCAGACTTGCTGAGATTTTCCCTCTCGTTTCAGATTCCAGCATCCGCAGTAATTTGCTTTTATAATAATATGTTCTTGTCTCAAATCCAGAAGTGAATTGGCATTCCAATTCTAACTCATGCATTGTCCACCTATTGGTGTTAGTTGTATTTTGGTGATCCCACACGATAACTAATTCCTTTTGCAAGAATATGTGCAACAAAAAAGTGTTGTTTTCAAGCCCATAATGCAATATGAATTAATGTATGTTAAATGCAAAACGGTTATAGTATGCAAATGCTCAATTTTATGAGGCAGCAGCATTATTTAAAAGATCAATTTATTAATGGTAGACTATTGACGCCAGTTAGAAAAACCTATATGGCACTGTGACCTGGGATGTACTTCTGAGGCTGAGTAAGGCTCTGGTTGGACCCCATGTGGAGTATTGTGAGCAGTTTTGGGCCCCATATCTAAGGAAGGATGTGCTGGCCTTGAAAAGGGTCCAGAGGAGGTTCACAACAATGATCCCTGGAATGAAGAACTTGTCGTATGAGGAACGTTTGAGGACTCTTGGTCTGTACTCGTTGGAGTTCAGAAGGATGAGAGGGGATCTTATTGAAGCGAACAAGATACTGCGAGGCCTGGATAGAGTGGACGTGGAGAAGATGTTTCCACTTGTAGGAAAAACTAGAACTAGAGGACACCATCTCAGATTAAAGGGACGATCCTTTAAAACAGAGATGAGAAGGATTTTTTTCAGCCAGAGGGTGGTGAATCTGTGGAACTCTTTGCCGCAGAAGGCTGTGGAGGCCAAATCACTGAGTGTCTTTAAGACAGAGATAGATAGGTTCTTGATTAATAAGGGGATCAGGGGTTATGGGGAGAAGGGGGATGAGAAAATATCAGCCATGACTGAATGGCAGAGCAGACGCGATGGGCCAAGTGGCCTAATTCTGCTCCTATGTCTTATGGTGAACATGCAAGGATTCAAAAATTAACATAATACCTAAAGTCCACTCAGAATTAGATGCTGAACTGAAATCATAATATTAACGATGATCAAAATCTTGGTTTAAGTGCCAGGCAATGACCATCTCCAACTAGAGAGAACCTAACCATCTCCACTCAATAATGGCCAAGTCAACTCAATTTCTCCTCTTGGGACAATCCCCTCACTCCTGTAACCAGTCCAGTGAACCGATCCTCAACAACCCCTCAGTAAGTATGTCCATCCCTGGGTAAGGAGACAGAACCTGTGGACAGTACTCCAGCGGAGGCCTCAGGACTGCCCTGTTTAGCTGTAGTGGAATCTTTTACTCCAATGGCTTTGTAACAAAGCTAACACACTGGGTCTGAGCGTGTTGCAGTCTATGAGATCTTGCTGTGCACAAATTAGCTGCTGTATTTCCTATATTACAACATTGACTGCACTTCAAAGGAATTAAATTGGCTGTAAAATGCCAGGGACATCCTGAGTTCAGGAAAGGTTCCACAAAATACAAGTCTTTCTTTGACAAAGGAGAAATGGCTCAAAGTGGAACAGTCAAGAACAGCATTTCAATTAGTCTCCTTTTATCTTTTATCTTGGGAGGAAACAAATACTCGACACAGTGTGGGTTTGACACCAAACTGATTTATTTCACATTTAATATTAATATCTAGAATATTAAACTCCAGCCCCATTATAGGGGTCCACATCAACAGAAATCAGCTCCAAGAGCTGGACTTTCAATGTGGTGTCGGGGAACCTGATACTGGATGGGTTCCAGGTTTGAACCCTGCAACTGAACTGCAACATTCTCGTGACACCAGGTTAAATGTAAATTGTAAATGATTGAGCAAGAGCTGAGTTCACCTCCAACCCCAAATGCAGGCAGCAGCCATTTTGGGGACTGCTGTTTTGGCGAGGGAAGCAGGCAGCTCATGAAAGGACCAGGTGAATACAGAGCAGACTATGTGCTAGTTTAATTTTTAATAAAATTAAAATTAATAGTTTAATTTTAGTTTAATCCCTCAATTTTAAAGAAAATTACATGAAAACAAACCATGTTTTGACCCACAGTGACTCTGACAGCTGTGCAATAACATGCCCGTACCAGCCTCCCCGAACAGGCGCCGGAATGTGGCGACTAGGGGCTTTTCACAGTAACTTCATTGAAGCCTACTCGTGACAATAAGCGATTTTCATTTTCATTTCATTTCAACATTCACCACACTGTCTAACTTCATGCAAAAAACAGATTAACAATCGCATTTTGTTCCAGGCTTCATATTTCATTTTCATAACACGTTCATCGATGAGCTTAAATTGCTATTTATTGGAGTGAGCAGGTTTCTCATTCCCTCCCCTCTACCAGCCTTTTGAAAATTACAAACGGTCTCAGAGGCTGCAGATCCAGTGTCACAGACCAGGAAAGTAATTTTCACATCACACCAGCACCCGTTCCCACCCCCACTGGTAATTAAAAATCAACCCAACTATCAGAATGAACATGGTTCAGTTCTGGACGACATAAACAGCAGCAGAATCCCAGCCCTGTAATCATAAGTTTATAAAAAAAAAAAATTTAGAGTACCCAATTATTTTTTCCAATTAAGGGGCAATTTAGCGTGGCCAATTCACCTAACCTGCACATCTTTGGGTTGTGGGGGCGAAACCCACGCAGACACGGGGAGAATGTGCAAACTCCAGACGGACAGTGACCCAGGACCGGGATTCGAACCCGGCTCCTCAGCGCCGTAGGCCGCAATGCTAACCACTGTGCCACCGTGCTGCCCCCTGTAATCATAAGTGAAACTGCTGGTGTCTCTGCAGGTTGGATGAAAAAGTGAATGTCTTCCCACGCTCAGAGCAGATGAAAGGGGGGAGGGAGGGGGGGTTGTTGGGTAACGGGTATAGGGTGGATACGTGGGTTTGACTGGGGTGGTCATTGCTCGGCACAACATCGAGGGCCGAAGGGCCTGTTCTGTGCTGTACTGTTCTATGTTCTAACCTCCAAACACCCTTTCGCTCTTCGATCCTTGTGAAATGTGCAACCAGATATTCGCAAGAAGGTTCAGAGAGAATCAGTCCATTGGAGAAGAAGCTGAGAGACTGGCCAATCCAGCAGAAAGAAACCCTCTGACCATCCCCACTGACCTACAGAATGAACAAAATTCAGTCCTGGATGTAATTGAGAACAGAAACAATAACCGCAGAATCCAATCCCTGTAATCAGTTGTGAACTTGTTGGTGTCTCAAAGTGCGAGAAATTACAAAATCCCTTCGCACATTGCGAGCAGGTGAATGGCCTCTCTCCAGTATGAACTCCCTGATGTGACTGCAGGTGGCATAACCAAGTGAATTGTGCAAATAGACGTAAATGGGTGTGAGATAATCGGGATTATGGAGACATGGCTGCAGGATGACCAGGGATGGGAACTGAATATATTCAGTATTTAGGAAGGACAGACAAAAAGGAAAAGGCAGTGGAGAGGCAGCGCTGGTTAGAGGAAATTAATGCAATACTGAGGAAGGATATTAGCTCCAACAATGTGGAATCTGTATGGGTAGAACTGAGAAACACCAAGGGGCAAAAAATTAGTGAGCATCGTATATAGATCCCCAAACCGCAGTGATGATGTTGGAAATGGCATAAAACAGGAAATTAGGCTGATTGTAAAAGTTTCTATCGGTGTATGAAGAGAAAAAGATTGTGGAAGACAAATGTAGGTGCCTTTCAGTCAGAAACAGGGGAATGTATAACTGGGGACAAAGAAATGGGCGAGCAAATAAATACATACTTTGGTCCTGTCTTCACAAATCAGATACCAGAAATGTTGGGGAAGGCAGGATTTAGTGAGAGGGAGGAACTGAAGGAGATCAATATTAGGAGAGAAAGGGTGTTGGGGAAATTGATGGGATTGAAGGCTGGTAAATCCCCAGGGTCTGATAATCTGCAACCAAAGGATTTTGGCTCTAGAAATAGTGGAAGCATTGGTGGTCATCTTCCAGGATTCTATAGACTCTGGAACAGTTCCTGCAGATTGGAGGGTGGCTTATGTAACTCCACTATTTAAAATGAGAGAGAGAGAAAACTGGGAATTATAGGGCAGTATGCCTGACATCGACAGTGGGGAAAATTCTAGAATCCATTATCAAAGGTTTTAAAGCAAAGTACTGAGAAACCAGTGGCAGGATCGGACAGAGTCAGCATGGATTTATGAAGGGGAAATCATGCTTGACTAAATCGACTGGAATTCTTCGAGGGTGTAACTGGTAGAGTTAACGAGGGGGAGCCAGTGGATGTGGTATATTTGGATTTTCAGGTAGCTTTTGACAAAATCACCCAAAAGAGATTAGTGTGTAAAATTAAAGCACATGGGATTAGGGCAGTGTATTGAGATAGATAGAAAACTGGTTGGCAGACAGGAAACAAAGAGGAATTCATTTTTTTTTCCAAACTAGCAGGCAGTGCCTAGTGTGGTACCGCAGAGATCGGTGCTGGGGCCCCAGATATTCAGAAGATAGATTAGATTTTTAAAAAAATTTAAAGTACCCAATTCTTTTTTCCAATTAAGGAGAAATTTAGCGTGGCCAATTCACCTACCCTGCACATCTTATTAACAATAACAATAATAATCTTTATTGCCACAAGTAGGCTTGCATTAACACTGCAATGAAGTCACCGTGAAAAGAGTTGGATGATAAGCCATGATCATAATGAATGGCAGAGCAGGCTGAAGTTAAAAACTCACCACTATTCTTAGAACTCCCCCTCTACCAAAGAGGGTCGATATTCTGACTGGTGAACAGGGATTCTCACTCCCTGACTCGGATGCAGGCTTCGGTGGGTGCTATTCAGGTCAAACTATATTTTCAAGTTATCCCCGGGTATAACCCATACCTTCACCGAAGAATTTTACCTATTTACCACTTTAGTAGCATCCTGGGTCCTGCGTTGCTAAGTAAAGTAGGCTTTGTAATAACCACTGTGTCAGGTTAAAACTTTAAGTTATTTTATTCTTATATTTCTTCTTTTAAAAGATGCAATCACTGCCTTTACAGAAAAGTAAAAAGATCTTGCTTCTGGATTCTCCTGGTTGGGTGAAGGGACCTTCAGGCCAACCTTGACAATCACTCTTCTTTAGCTTTTGGTCTTCCTCAGATTTATTAGCTGTTCTGCTCGGTTACTGTGCTCCATCTTTCCCATGTACTGAGCTATGAGAGCTGGTTCTGAGCTGACTCCGCCTCCTCTTTAAATTCTGGTCTTCATTAGATATATTAGCTGTTTTAGCTCGGCTGCTTTGCTCTGTCCCTTTCCCATGACCGAGCTATGAGAGCTGACTCTTGTTTCTTCTCTGCTCCTTTCTCAGCGTTTATATATCTTTCTAACAGTTAAAGTTTTTATTACTTTATTGTAAAGTAACTTTTATTTCACTTGGATTGTAAAAGGTACCTATAATCTAAATGTTTCTAACACGACTAAGTATTCATTTTGAGCATGACCTCATCTCATAGATCTTTAATTACATTGTTTCCTTTGTGATGTTCAAAAATGCTTTGATTTCAATGTGGTGTGACTTTTGATGCTGCCATTTCTATAGTTTTATTAACAAATTGTGTCCCCAGCTCATAATTTTGACTTTGATTTGGGTCTAATTTATGTTTTCGTAGACACGTTGTCTCCAGCTTTCCATATTCACCTGTCAGCAAAATTTCACACCTAGAATTGTCACCTAATTCAACTGAACCTCATCCATTCTTTTCCAGCTGCTTAACTTCAATGAAGGTGTGAAACATTGCTTTTAGCTTTATACTAAAGATTCAATTGGTGGGGAGTTTAAAAGATTTGCCTCACATTTAAACACTTGTCACCTAATTCAGCAGAACCTCATCCATTCTTTTCCATCTGCTTACCCAACTTCAAAAGGAGGTGCAAAACATTGCTTTTAGCTGTACACTAAAATTCACTGATTGTGTCTTGAAAGACCTGCTTATTTTGTTTGCTCAGCCTGCTTGACCAAAGCTATCTGCATTTTACAATCCTCTCCTGGCAGCTGCTGTTAACCCTTCGTGGGATTTTTCCCTACCTTCTCTTATGTTTCTTAAATCAGGTATTACCAGACTTCCATGTTTCAAATGACATATCTTTCCATATTTTCAATTACAAGGCGCAAAGGGCCAAATGGCCTCTTCCTGCTCCTATTTTCTATGTTTCTATGTAATCCCTTCCCACACTAAGAGCAGGTGAATGACCTCTCCTCAGTGTGAATTTGCTGATGTCTCTGCAGACTGGATAACTGTGTGAATCCCTTCCCACATTGAGAGCAGGTGAATGGCCTCTCTCCAGTGTGAACTCGCCGATGTTTCTGCAGGCTGGCTAACTGTGTGAATCCCTTCCCACAGATGGAGCAGGTGAACGGCCTCTCCCCAGTGTGAACTCGCTGATGTTTCTGCAAATTGGATGAATGTGCGAATCCCTTCCCACAGAGGGAGCAGGTGAACGGCTTTTCCCCAGTGTGAATTCTCTGATGTTCCCGCAGGTTGGATGAGTCACTGAATTCCTTTCCACACAAAGAACAGGTGAACGGCCTTTCCCCAGTGTGAATTCGCTGGTGTCTCTGTAGGGCGGCTGAATCATTGAATCCCTTCCCACACTGAGAGCAGATGAATGGCCTCTCCTCAGTGTAAACTCGCTGGTGTGACTTGAGGGTGGATAACTGAGCGAATCCCTTCCCACACTGAGAGCAGGTGAACGGCCTCTCCCCAGTGTGATTGTGTCGATGAGTCTCCAGCCGAGATGGGAGTCTCAATACCTCCCCACAGTCCCCACATTTCCACAGTTTCTCCATGTTTTGGGTCTCCTCGTGTCTCTTCAGATTGGACAATCACTGGAAGCCTTGTCTACACACGGAACATGTTCACTGTCTCTCCTCACTGTGAATGGTGAGATGTTTTTTCAGGCTGTGTATCTGGTTGAAACTCTTTCCACAGTCATTTCACTGGAACTCTCTCATTCGGGTGTGTGTTGTGTGGGTCTCGGTGCTTTTCGTACTTAAAAACTTTTGAAGCCGACAGATCGGACAAATATTTCTCCTTCTCACCGATGATATTCAGAGCCCAATGATATTCAGATGAGAAGGAATCGAGTGAGTTTGTCACATCGAGACGTGATATTTGAGATTTCTGTCTATAATTCCTCCTCTTCCAATATCCTTTAAAAACAATTTGCAAAAGTCATCATTGTTAGTACACGATAGAAATTCAGAACAGACTATTCTAGTTTCAATGAAATATTATTTCCTCTCTCGCTCTCCAAAAGCTGTAAATCTCCATCCCACACAATCTCCCTCCATTCTCACTCTGCTGTATCTAATATTCACCCTCCCAATTCTCCTGAAGGGCTGATTCATGTTGATTGACAGATCCAAGCTCAGCTCCTGCTTCCTGACCACGACACAGAGATTATAATAGGATCAAGAGTCGGCCATTCTGCCCACTGAGTCATCTCAACCATTCAATGAGATCCCTGACCGATCTACCTCAGCACCATTTTCCCACTCGATCCCCATATCCCTCAATATCTTCAATATCTGGAAACCTGTCAATATTTGTCTTGAACATACCTGATGACTGAGGCTCCACATTTCGCTGGGGTAGAGAATTCCAAAGATTCACCACATCCTCGAGTGAAGAGATCCCTCCTCATCTCAGCTTTCACTCTATTTTCCTACCTGTTCCCCATAACCCTCAACTCCATTGTCAATAAAATATCTGTCAAACTTGTGCTTCAATATATTCAATGACCCCCAGATACAACTGGTCCCTGTGGAAGAGAAAGCCAGAGATTAACAACCCTCTGAGGGAAGAGATGACTGGAAATCTATAACGGAGCTGCAATCTTATATTAAAAGAAGAGAAATCATAATAAATATACTTTATTACAGAACCGTAAATAATGTATCTAATCTGTACCATTTAACAACACCAGACATATCTCTGTCCACTATTAATTTAATGTCCCCTGAAATGTCAAACATCTCCTGGGGAACCCACCCCTTTAATTGTGAACATTAGGAAAGAGACCATCCTTTTCGCCAGACAAATAAATATGTCAAGCTGAGGGAGAGACCTGGACCACAAGGGAGAACAATAAATCAGAGTTCTCTCCGATGGCAAGGAAGGAAACTCTGGCAGGTGGGCGGGGAGGATTCACAAACACCCGCTGGAGACCCCAAACCTCCAATAAGACCCATTGATTTTATTGTCAGTCTGCAAACAGGAGCTGGAGAACTGGACCCAGGCAGAAGAGAGGGAGGGAGAAAACTGGGAGTGGAGGAAAGAAATGGTGCAGAAGGGCAGCATGGTGGCACAGTAGTTAGCACTACTGCCTCATGGCACCGAGGTCCCAGGTTCGATCCCGGCTCTGGGTCACTGTCCGTGTGCAGTTTGAACATTCTCCCCGCGTTTGCGTCGGTTTCTCCCCACAACACAAAGATGTGCAGGGTAGGTGGATTGGCCACGCTAAATTGCCCCTTAATTGGAAAAAATGAAAAGGGTACGCTAAATTTTTTAAAAGAAAGAAACGGTGCAGATGGGTTTGGATTTCAGCCCAGGGAGGAGGGAGAGTATGTGGGACAGGGATTTACAGCTTTGGGGGAACAAGAGAGGGAAAATGTTCTGGAGAAACTGGAATTGTCTGTTCAGAATTTCTATCCTGCACTGACAGTGATGGCTTTTGTAAACTCTTTTTATAGGGGATTAGAAGGGAAGGATTTACAGCTGGAAACTCAAATCAAACATCACAACAAGATTTAACAGAGTCAATCCATTCATCAGGACCCGAATATCATTGGCCTGTGAATGTGGAAGAAGAAATGTTTGTCTGGTCCGTCTGTAGGGAAAGATTTTCCAAGATCAGTGTGACTGTAAGAAAACCCGATACACACTCGACTCGAGTGAGAGTGTTCCAGTGAACTGACTGTGGAAAGAGCTTTAACCAGTTACAGTCTGAAAAAACACCACTCCATTCAGAGCGGGGAGAGACCGTACACATGCTCTCTGTGGGGACAAGGGCGCCACGATAGCACAGTGGGTAACATTGTTGATTCTCAGCGCCAGGGACTCGGGTTCGATTCCCGGTTTGGGTCTCTGTCTGTGCGGAGTCTGCACCTTCTCCCCGTGTCTGTGTGAGTTTCCTCCGGGTGTTCCTGTTTCCTCCCACAAGTCCCAGAAATCGTGCATATTTGGTGATTTGGACATTCTGAATTCTCCCTCCGAGTATCCGAACAGGCGCCGGAGTGTGGCGACTAATTGATTTTCTCAGTAACTATTGCAGTGTTAATGTAAGCCTATTTGTGACACTAATAATGTTTATTATTTATTATTCAACTGATCGTCAAACGTGGATAGGGACAAGGACACCAGCAGCATGCTGAAACCGTGTAAATAGGGGCTGGTTTAGGACAGGGCTAAATAACTGGCTTTTAAGGCAAGACCAAGGCAGGCCAGCAGCACGGTTCAATTCCGGTACCAGCCTCCCTGAACAGGCGCCGGAATGTGGCGACTAGGGGCTATTCACTGTAACTTCATTTGAAGCCTCCTTGTGACAATAAGCGATTTTCATTTCATTTTTCATGTGGGGACTGTGGGGCAGGATTCAAGTCCCCATGTGAGCTGGGGACTCATCACCGCAGTCACACCAGCGACAGACCAGTCACCTGCTCCAAGTGTGGGAAGGGATTCAAAACAAAAGGGAAAATGCTGGAAAATCTCAGCAACTCTGGCAGCATCTGTAGGGAGAGAAAAGAGATAAGAGTTTCGAGTCCGATGACTCTTTGTCAAAGCTAACAGACAGAGTGGGAAATATTTATACTGTGGAGTGAGAATGAAAGATGAGTCATAGCCACAGAAACCCAGGGAAACCGGCTGCTAATGGCCACAGAACCTAAGGGGAAAGACTGCAAATGGCAGTCCCCAGACAGGACAAAAGATGTGAAAGGTCAAACAGTAGGGAAACTAACATCAGAGGATGAACTGTAGGTGTGGGGGGAGGGGAAGGGGGAAGCAAAGAGGAGAAAGGTGCAGGAAAGCGGAGGCGAAGGAGTTGAGAGAAAGGGATGGAGTCCTTACAGGGTGTAGGGTGTGAAGAGCTGTAGTCCAGATAGCTGTGGGAGTCAGTGGGCTTGTAGTGGATAGTCTATTGCCGGAAATGGAGACAGAAAGATCAAGGAAAGGAAGGAAAATGTCTGAGATTGTCCAGGTAAAAGTGATGGAGGGGTGGAAACTGGAAGCGAAATTGATGAATTTTTCCAGGTCCGGGCGAGAGCATGAAGCAGCAACAAAATAGTCATCAATGTATCGGTAAAGGAGTTGTGGCAGGGGCCCCGGATAGACCTGGAACAAGGAATAGAACATAGAACAGTACAGCACAGAACAGGCCCTTCGGCCCTCGATGTTGTGCCGAACAATGATCACCCTACTTAAACCCACGTAACCCGTATACCCCTAACCCAACAATCCCCCCATTAACCTTACACTACGGGCAATTTAGCATGGCCAATCCACCTAACCCGCACATCTTTGGACTGTTCCATATACACCATAAACAGGCAAGCATAGCTAGGACCCATGCGGGTACCCATTGCTACACCTTTGATTTGGAGAAAGTGAGATGAGTTAAAGGAGAAGTTGTTGAGAGATAGAACGAGTTTAGCCAGGCGGAGAAGTATTGGTGGATGGGAATTGTCCGGGTCTCTTTTCGAGAAAGAAGTGAAGGGCTCTCAGGCCATCCTGGTGTGGGATGGAGGTGTAGAGGGATTGAACATCAATGGTGAATAGAATGCGGTTAGGGCCCACGAACTGGAAGCTGTAAATATGACGCAGGGCATCAGAGGAATCCCGGATGTAGCTGGGGAGGGAATGGACCAGAGGAGTGAGGATGGAGTCAAGATAAGAGGCAATAAGTTCAGTGGGGCAGGAGCATGCTGACACAATGGGCCTGCCGGGACAGTCCTTTTTGTGGATTTTGGGAAGTAGGTAAAAGCGGGCTGTCCGGGGTTGAGGGACTATGAGGTTGGAAGCCATAGGGGGAAGGCGTCCGGAGGAAGTGAGGTCACTAACGGTGTTGGAGATAATGGTTTGATGTTCAGTGGTCTGGGCATGGTCCAGGGGGAGGTAAGAGGAAGTATCGGAGAGTTGGCGCTCAGCCTCTGCGAGGTAGAGGTCAGTGCGCCAGACGACAACAGAACCCCCTTTGTCAGCAGGTTTGATGACAAAGTCGGGGTTAGACCTGACAGAGTGAAGAGCAGAAAGTTCAGAATTAGAGAGGTTGGAATGGGTGAGGGGGGCAGAAAAATTAAGACGGTGGGGGGGGGGGGTCCACTTGGAGGCAGAATGTTGGAGGAACATGAAAGGATCAGCGGAACGGGGGAAGGATTCTTGCCCAAAGAAGTGGGCACGGAGGCGAAGGCGACGAAAGAAGAGTTCAACATCATGCCGAGTCCGGAATTCATTGAGATGGGGATGTAAGGGTACAAAGCTGAGTCCTTTGCTGAGAACAGCATGCTCAGCCTCAGAAAGGGGAAGGTCAGAGGGTATGGTGAACACGCGGCAAGGGCTGGGGTTGGGAGAAATGGGGTACGAGGGATTGGGACTGGTGGAGGGCCTGGGATGGGCAGTGGTGTTGATACTGGGAGGAATAGGGTACGAGGGATTGAGACTGGTGGAGGGCCTGGGATGGGCAGTGGTGTTGATACTGGGAGGAATAGGGTACGAGGGATTGAGACTGGTGGAGGGCCTGGGATGGGCAGTGGTGTTGATACTGGGAGAAATGGGGTACGAGGGATTGGGACTGGTGGAGGGTCAGGGATGGGCTGTGGTGTTGATACTGGGAGAAATGGGGTACGAGGGATTGGGACTGGTGGAGGGCCTGGGATGGGCAGTGGTGTTGATACTGGGAGAAATGGAGTACGAGGGATTGGGACTGGTGGAGGGTCAGGGATGGGCTGTGGTGTTGATACTGGGAGAAATGGGGTACGAGGGATTGGGACTGGTGGAGGGCCTGGGATGGGCAGTGGTGTTGATACTGGGAGAAATGGAGTACGAGGGTTTGGGAGTGGTGGAGGGTCAGGGATGGGCTGTAGTGTTGATGAGTTGTTGAAGCTTGCGTTCCTTACCATCTGTAAGAAAGTCGTTAAGACGTCGAATGATGCGAAGGATGAAATTAAACTGGGGACAGGGACAGCTTTGAGAGAGAGTAAGACGGTGCTGCTGGAGAGAGATAGAACATAGAACAGTACAGCACAGAACAGGCCCTTCGGCCCTCGATGTTGTGCCGAGCAATGATCACCCTACTTAAACCCACATACCCGTAACCCAACAATCCCCCCATTAACCTTACACTACGGGCAATTTAGCATGGCCAATCCACCTAACCCGCACATCTTTGGACTGTGGGAGGAAACCGGAGCACCCGGAGGAAACCCACGCACACACAGGGAGGACGTGCAGACTCCACACAGACAGTGACCCAGCCGGGAATTGAACCTGGGACCCTGGAGCTGTGAAGCATTGATGCTAACCACCATGCTACCGTGAGGCCCCGTAGATGTCGAGTGTCTTCATGTGGCGCTGCATGACACTGAGTGTGGCTTTCAGGATGCGGCGGGAGCAGCGGTTGGAAGAATGTTGTATATCCTGGAGGTACCCTGTAATTATGGGAAGGGATTCACTCAGTTATCCAAGTGAGGATTTACCAGGATGTGGGAGCTGAGCTGGTGAGGAAGTGAGCGGCCTTTAATAAGGTTCAGGCTGCTCTGTGTAAGAAAGGAGTTTGATTCGGGGTGGTATATCCGGCAAAGCTGCGGGTTACAAATGAGTCCAAAGACTTCCATTTGGAGACACTGGAGGAGGCGAATGCCTTTATTGTAAAGCATGGATTGGGGTCCAGTTATCTGTATTGGACAAGATCTACATTCCTGTGGGGTGGGATGGGTGTTGTGATATCCTGGATATAGTTTTTGACATTTTCTGATAGAATCTGTTTTTCTGTGTGGGGATGAAGAGAGATTTTCTTTACAAAGCACAACGCAGATCTGTGTGTGTGTGTGGCGGGGGGAGGAGTGGGGGAGAGAGACCCGTTGGAAATTGAATCTATTAAGGGAATGCATTCTCAAGTATGTCTTATCCTCGAAGTGGGCAATTATTGGTGTTCTTTTTTTCTTGTTCTCCTGAGAGAAGCTGTCCCGCCAGCTGTCAGCTGGTGAATGGGAGTGAGATTGGGGGGAGTGTAGCTGCAGCCGGTGAACCAGTTTTGGTTGCTTCAACAAGCTCAGCGTCAGGGCCGGAGCCCCGGGGAGGGAGGGGGGTTTGGATTCAATTTGTGTGTCTAGGTGGGGAGTTGGTGAAAAATAGGGGAGGGGGGGTTAGTTTGCTGATGATGACTATAAAACTGTTTTTGTTTTACTCTGAAGATGTGTGCGCGTGGCGGTCATCTTGGGTGGACCCTTGGCCTGTACTTTTTTTTTTTTAAATTTAGATTACCCAATTATTATTTCCAATTAAGGGGCAATTTAGCGTGGCCAATCCACCTACTCTGCACATTTTTGGGTTGTGGGGGCGAAACCCACGCAGACACGGGGAGAACGTGCAAACTCCACACGGACAGTGACCCAGAGCCGGGATCGAACCTGGGACCTCAGCGCCGTGAGGCGGTTGTGCTAACCACTAGGCCACCGTGCTGCCCGTTGGCCTGTACTTTTTGAAGATTTGCTGGATAGTCCCTCACGGTGGAAATGGCTGATTCCGTGATGGTGGCTGGTGTAGAGACCCTTGATTCAGCTGCTCACCTGGAACGCCAGGGGATTGGGTGGACCAGTGAAGGTCAAGGGTTTTCGCTCACCTAAAGAATCTAAATGCTGGTGTGGTGTTCTTGCAGGAGACTCACTTGCGGGTTAGAGATCAGACCGGACTGCGGAGCGGGGAGCCAAGTGTTTCACTCGGGCTTTGACTAAGGGTTAGAGATCAGACCGGACTGCGGAGCGGGGAGCCAAGTGTTTCACTCGGGCTTTGACTAAGGGTTAGAGATCAGACCGGACTGCGGAGCGGGGAGCCAAGTGCTTCACTCGGGCTTTGACTAAGGGTTAGAGATCAGACCGGACTGCGGAGCGGGGAGCCAAGTGTTTCACTCGGGCTTTGACTAAGGGTTAGAGATCAGACCGGACTGCGGAGCGGGGAGCCAAGTGTTTCACTCGGGCTTTGACGGAAGGGCTCGATGTGCTGCAATTCTAATCAATAAACAGATCCCTCTTTCAGTCACCAGGATCATTGCGGACACTAATGGGAGATACGTGGTGGTCAGTGGGTCATTGGCAGGTACACTGGTGGTGCTGGTGAATGGCTAAGCCCCTAACTGGGACGATGTGGCATTTGTAAAAAGAAATTGTTGGGATCCATCCCAGACCTGGATACACATCAATCAATGCTTGGCGGAGACTTCACTTGTGTACTGGATCTGGAAATGGACTGGTCCAAGCCCATTTAACCGCTATAAATACACAATAACGGAGTGGAATCTGGACGGACCAGGCACCGGAAACTACAACAACGAACCCGGGAAAAACATAAATAAATCTGTTCCCCATCAGTAAATTGTAAAAGAATTATGGGACACAGATTTAAGATTGTGAGCAAGGTCTACAGGGGAGATAGGAGGTAGTAATTTTATACAGTGAGTGATAATGATCTGGAACTCAATGCTTACACACAAAGGTCGATAATCTCCAGGTCCTGATAACCCGAATGGTGCTGTCAGAATTTGATGTGAGGATTGGTTGTGAGTTTCCTGTCTGCGAATCCCTTTCTAAGTCCCTGTGAAAGAAGTTTACAAAGGCATCACTGTCAGTCCAGAAATAAAATTCAGGAAAGATAAACATTTCTCCTGGTTTGAAATTGCTGTGTAAATCCTCCCCTACTAATCCCCTGTAAAAGGAGTTTCCAAAAGTAATCACTGTCAGTCCAGGAGAGAAATTCACCACATTCTCCCCTCCTGCTCCCTGGTCCAGGATGACCACTCATGCCCCCAGCTGAACACTGACCCTCTTGTCATCAGCAGTCCCCTGATTTGAGGGTGATGTTGACTCAGGGTTGCGAGTTTCTACCCTGGGTCTTCATGTGGCTGAACAGAGCCACAGAGCTTTGGACACATGGGACAGAATGTCCAATGAGACACTGAAATCCGGAGAGCAGGATTGGCTTCATAGAACATAGACATAGAACATAGAACAGTACAGCACAGAACAGGCCCTTCAGCCCTCGATGTTGTGCCGAGCAATGATCACCCTACTGAAACCCACGTATCCACCCTATACCCGTAACCCAACAACCCCCCCCTCTAACCTTACTTTATAGGACACTACGGGCAATTTAGCATGGCCAATCCCCCTAACCCGCACATCTTTGGACTGTGGGAGGAAACCGGAGCACCCGGAGGAAACCCACGCACACACGGGGAGGACGTGCAGACTCCACACAGACAGTGACCCAGCCGGGAATCGAACCTGGGACCCTGGAGCTGTGAAGCATTTATGCTAACCACCATGCTACCCTGCTGCCGTTTCTTTTCTTTCCATCTCTGCCACCGCTTTGCATCATCAATAAGACATTGGGACTCAAAGACTAATCCAGTTTGATGGACAAGTTGTCTCCATTCTGAACAATGGGGAACAAGCTCCTCCCACTCATTGAAACATCGCCCCGACAAAGATGAGAAACGCGCATGCGCCCTGATGCACATCCAATAAAGATGGCGGCCGTTAACCCGAGCCTAAATGAGGAGCTGCAGCTCCGCTCGGTACAAACGGGGTCCCGGAAACCTTTCCGAGGATTGTAGCTTACAACAGTTTTACACGACGTTTCCGCCGGCTCCCACGATCTCTTGCTCCCTCCATATTGTTAATCGTCTCTCACTGATTTCAGATCTGAACAACACGCTCTTTCCAATGCCATTACACACACTGCGCATGCTTCAATCACAGTCGGCCCCGCCCCTCATTCATTCCGATTGGTTGGAGGTCTAGCTGCTCCTGGTCTGTCCTCTAATCCCGCCCCTCCTCTTCCTATTGGTCGGGAGCTGCCGTCAATCACCCGGGCATTGTGACGGTTCCAGATGGAGAGAGTGGCCACAGGCTCAGGCTGACTGGCTGATTGTCCAATAATAACAGTGAGAGTCTCAGTGGGACAGTCAGACAATAATAGTGGAGATGGGGCCCAGAGGAGAAACAGCAAAGGATTCACTCACTTTGAGAGTAACAAACACAGTGTCTGTTCCAATAAGAGTCAGGCTGCAGTGTGTGTGAGTGAACACATCATTGGATCCAATGTAGAATCATAGAATCCCCTCAGTGCAGAAGGAGGCCATTTGACCCATGAAGTCTGTAGCAACCCTCTGAAAGAGCACCCTACCGTGGCGAATTCCCCACCCTATCCCCGTAACACCTCCCGGGGGCAATTTAGCACAGCCAACCCACCTAATCTGCACATTTTTGGACTGTGGGAGGATGCCAGAGCACCCGCGAAAGAAATCTACGCAGATGCAGGAAAACTCGACAGAGACAGTGACCCATGGTCAGAATTAATCATAGAATCTACAGCACTGAAGCAGACCATTCGGCCCATCAAGTCTGCACCAGCATTACCTGATCTGGCCAACCCACTGAAATGTGGGTAATTCTGAATTGTACTCTGAAATTGCCAAGCAAGCCACTCAGTTTAAGGGCAATTAGGAATTGGCAACCAAGCTGGTTTACCCATGACACTCACATCCCATAAAGAACAGAGAAAATCAAAGGGCTGTTTCCAGTGCCGGTTTCCAAGGAATCGGTACTGGGCCCTTCACTCCTGGTTTACATCATTGATTTGAAATTAAATGTAGGAACATGAAGAACATAGAACATAGAACGATACAGCGCAGTACAGGCCCTTCGGCCCTCGATGTTGCACCGACATGGAAAAAAACTAAAGGCCATCTAACCTACACTATGCCCTTATCATCCATATGCTTATCCAATAAACTTTTAAATGCCCTCAATGTTGGCGAGTTCACTACTGTTGCAGGTAGGGCATTCCACGGCCTCACCACTCTTTGCGTAAAAAACCCACCTCTGACCTCTGTCCTATATCTATTACCCCTCAATTTAAGGCTATGTCCCCTCGTGCTAGCCACCTCCATCCGCGGGAGAAGGCTCTCGCTGTCCACCCTATCTAACCCTCTGATCATTTTGTATGCCTCTATTAAGTCACCTCTTAACCTTCTTCTCTCTAACGAAAACAACCTCAAGTCCATCAGCCTTTCCTCATAAGATTTTCCCTCCATACCAGGCAACATCCTGGTAAATCTCCTCTGCACCCGTTCCAAAGCTTCCACGTCCTTCCTATAATGAGGCGACGAAGTTTACCTGTGACACAAAAATGATTGAACACTTGAGGAATAAGGAAGAAAGCTAGAGGGAAAACAAGGCAAAGGATTACATGATAAATGGCAGGACAGGACTAGCTAGGCCAGAGCTAGATTCCTGTGCACAGGAAGATTGCACCAGAGAGAGCACAGAGGGGATTTAAGAACATCAGCCAGAAATTGACAATGTTTGCTCTGAGGAAAGTTTGGATAAACTGGAGCTGTTTTCTTTGGAACAGAAAAGACTGAGGGGAGACCAAAATTAAATTTTGAAAAGCAGCCCGGCTAGTTCAGTCGGTAGAGCATGGGACTCTTAATCCCAGGGTCGTGGGTTCAAGACCCACATTGGGCGCTTCAGCTTCTTTAATCTAAGAATATTGAGTTGAGCTGAACTGTTTATGGGAGCACTGTTGCGCCAGGGTGCTGGGTTCAATTCCCACTGGGGACACTGTCTGTGCAGTCTACATGTTCTCCCAGTGTCTGTTTGGGTTTCCTCCGACAAGTGAAAAATGAAAATCACTTTATTGTCACGAGTAGGCTTCAATGAAGTTACTGTGAAAAGCCCCTAGTCGCCACATTCCGCCGCCTGTCCGAGGAAGCTGGTACGGGAATCGAACCGTGCTGCTGGCCAGCTTGGTCTGCTTTAAAAGGCAGCGATTTAGCTGAGTGAGCTAAACCAGCCCCTTGTCCTGAATTCCTGAAAGACATGCTTGTTAGGTGAATTGAAATTCTGAATTCTCCCTCTGTGTACCCGAATAGGTCCAAAGTGTGGTAACTAGGGGATTTTCACAGTAACTTCATTGCAGTGTTAATGTAAGCCTACTTGTGACAATAATTAAGATTATTCTAAATGTATAAAATTCTGGGGGATCATGGTGGCACAGTGGTTGTGTGCCTGCATGCTGGGGACCCAGGTACGATCCTGGCCCCAGATCACAGTCTGTAAGGAGTTTGCACATTCTCCCATTATCTGTGTGCCCTAACCCTAACAACCCAAATATGTGTAGGTCAGGTGGCTTGGCGAAACTAAATTGCCCCTTAATTGGAAAAAGATATAAATTTATATATTTTTTAAAATTCTGAGGGATTTATATAGATTGGATAGGAAGGTCCTATTCCCTTTGGTTGAGGGATACATATAAAAGGGGGCAGAGATTTAGGGAAGGACTAGGTGGTTTAGAGGGTGGTGAGGATCTGTGACATGCTGACAGAAACCCTCAGAACATTTGTAAAGTATTTCGATAGACATTTTAATTGATGTAACTTAAAAAGCTACAGACCACAATCTGGAAATTGGGATTAGGCTGAATACGTACTTTGCAGCCACGATGAGCTAAATGAAATGCAACAGGAACAACAAACTTCAATAAAAACCCGGATAGTAACTCTCACTACTAACAAGGTCAACAGTTTGCCCAGTTTTGCTGCCAAGTATGCTAATGCGGACATTTCCAAATTTACCTGCATACAAATGAGTACAACAGCAAATTATTTAACTTCTCCAATGTGATCGGTGTAATTAGTCTCAAATTTAACCTGGAATGGTCATTAAAAGTTTCCCAGTCACTCTGATATCTGAAATCTTTGTCCTCAGACAGAACAGACAAACCATTTTACCTCCCAATGATATTCAGCTCCTGATGAATCGAGTAACTCAGTCAGAGGATGATGTGATGTTTGGTTTGAAGTTCCCGTTGGCAAATCCTCCTCTTTCTAAATGAGTTTCCAAAGGAATTTCACTCTCTGTCCAGGAAAGAAATTCGCAAGATTCTCTCTTCCGGCTTCCGGTTCCTGGATGGCCGCGCATGCGCCCTGCTGCACATTTCCGCTGAGAAAGATGGCGGCAGCGCAGGCGCCCTGCTGCATATCGCCCCCTAAACAGATGACAGCCGTTAACAGGGGCTGATCAGAGAGAAAAACACCGATGCGGCTGGCACATGCGGTACAAACAACGAACGTAATCAAAAGTGCCGGAACCAATTTATAACCCTGAGGAACAAAATGGAATAATGGCAGCTAAGGCTACCCGGAATGCCCGGCGAGGCCGAATGCGCCCTATCTCCATCTCAGGAGTCAGAACGCGCAGGCACAAGTTGCCCCTTCTCCGGAAGTGGCCTCTCTGTGTGGAGCATGCGCGGTGCTGCTCCGGGCTGAGCGCAGCCGCAGTGAGAGTGAATGCGGCTCCCAGAAACTGAATGAGAGCCGCCGCGAGCGGGGACAATGGTGAGAACCCAAACCCCCCAATAAGACCCATTGGTTTTATTGTCAGTCTGCAGACAGGAGCTGGAGAACTGAACCCAGGCAGAGGAGAGGGAGGGAGAAAACTGGGAGTGGAGGAAAGAAATGGTGAGATGGGTTTGGATTTCAGCCCAGGGAGGAGGGAGAGTGTGTGGGACGGGGATTTACAGCTTTGAGGGAACAAGAGAGGGAAAAATATTCCAGAGAAAATAGAATTGTCTGTTCAGAATTTATATGCTTCACTGACAGTGATGGCTTTTGTAAACTCCTTTTACAGGATATTGGAAGTGGAGGATTGGCCAACAGAAAACTCAAACCAAACATCATATCGAAATCTGACAGCCACTCAATTCATTAAGAGCTCAATATCTTCAATCTTTGAATTTGGAAGGAGAAAGGTTTGTTCTGTTTCAGCAGTGTGACTGCAAAAGCGCCGAGACCCACCCCATTGAGAGTTTTCCAGTCCACTGACTGTGGAGAGAGTTTTAACCAGTTACACAGCCTCAAAAAGAGTATCACATCATTCACTGCAGGGAGAAATTAAACGCTTGTTTGTGTGTGGACAAAGCTTTAACCAGGAGAGACATAAAGACCCATCACCATGGAGAAAGTGTGGAAATGTGCAGACTGTGGGAAGGGATTCAGTTACCCATCCCAACTGGAAGTTCATCATCGCAGTCACACTGGGGAGAGACCGTTCATCTGCTCCATTTGTGGGAAGGGATTCACCCATTCATACAACCTTCTGACACACCAACGTGTTCACACTGAGGAGAGGCCATTCACCTGCCCTGTTTATGGGAAGGAATTCACTTGGTCATCCCACATTGTGACTCATCAGCTTGTTCACACTGATAAGAGACCATTTACAGGATAGAAACTCAGAACAGACAATTCTAGTTTCTATGTGACATTTTTTCCTCTCCCTTATTCCCTGAAAGCTGTAAATCTCCATCCCACACACTCTCCCTCCATTCTCATTCTGGTGTATCGCAGTTGAGTAGCACAGTGGTTAGCACTGTTGCTTCACAATTCTAGGGTCCCAGGTTTGATTCCCGGCTTGGGTCACTGTCTGTGCGGAGTCTGCACAGGTCCCCATGTCTGCGCGGGTTTCCTCCGGTTTCCTCCCACAGTCCGAGGACATGCAGGTTAGGTGGATTGGCCATGCTAAATTGCCCCTTAATTGGACAAAATGAATTGGGCACTCTAAATTTATTTTTAGAAAAGAAAAAATCAGAGATTGGTGTGAAACTGTGATGTTCCTGATTGAATGTAAAGCAGCTGCTTTACGTTTCCAGACTGCAAATGTGGTTACGTGACAGTCACAATGAAATAATTGAATAGAAACCTACTGAAAATAGATTGTTAGAGTCTGCATTAAAATAACAGCTGGAGGACTTCACGGGAGCCTGGTAACTGCCGGGACAATTAAACAACAGTTTGATTCCCAGATATAGAAGGATTGCCCAGCTAAAGAATTCCACAGATTCTCTACCCTCTGATGGAAGAAATGTCTCCTCATCTCGGTCCTAAATTTGAGACCCCTTCCTCTGAGATTATGCCCTCTGGTCCTAGACTCTCCCACAAGAGGAAACAAGATGATTTTTCAGGCTATGTAACTGGTTAAAGCTCTTTCCACTGTCAGTTCACTGGAACACTCCCACTCAGGTGTGTGTGGGTCTCGGGGCTTTTCCAGTCACACTGATGTTTGAAATCTCTTCCCTCAGTCAGAACAGACAAACACATTGACAGTTTGTGATATTTAGATCCTAATGAATTGAGTGACTGTCAGATCTCGATGTTATATTTGGTTCCAGTTGCCCAGCTGCCAATCCTCCCATTCTAATGCCTGAAAAAGAAGGTTACAAAAATGATCACTGTAAGAATAGGATAGAAATTCACAACAGATCATTCTAGTTTCTATTAAACCTTCTTTCCTCTCTTGCTTTCCCCAAGCATGTGGTCCAGTCAAAATAAAAGACCAAAATCAGCCAGAAGCCCCAACAAAAGTGTAGGGAACCTTCCTAACTGAACCAGAATATTGTTCCCAGTGTCTCTGAAACACTCTGTCCGCTGAGGTATCCACTGGTTGCGGAAGGCATCAAGCGTTCCGGTGGATACCGCAAGCTCCCTCTGCAGGGCCACTGGGAATAGACAAGACCACGGAACTGAAGTCGGCAGCCAGAGTAACAACCCCCCCACCGCTCCAAGGTCCTCATCCAGCTACAATGTATTGTTTTAATAAGACCCAAGAGTAGATTCAGGATGTCACGTTCAGCACAAGGATACTAGATGTGATAGACTAAGATCCACAAACTCTGTCAAGATGGCTGCAACTTAACAGGTTATTATGGACAATAAACTGTGGGTAATATTCGATTCTGTGACCAATATTTATTTAAATATGGACCTGCATAAGGAAACGTTGCAGCCACCTGTGAAGTTTAAATGTTTCCTTGTGTCCGGATGAACCAGCATTTGAGGAATATGAAATCTCAGGACTGTTGATCTCCAAGTGCCGTATTGAACACATGAGAATGAGCTCGAATTGGGACAGAGATACGCAGGAGTGAGCATCGTAAACTGCTATTGTATTGGGGTGTTCTGGGTCTCAGAGTTTTAACCCTGCAGTTAATTGTCAGGGATGCAGTATAATAAACCCTGAACAAAGCAAATGTGTGTGTGAGAAGCATCTGAAGCACCAGGAACCAGCTTAACCATCAGAGCTGAATGTCTCCCAGTGCAGCCACAGGACTGACCTTATTCCAGCTTCCAAGCCCACCTGAGAACCAACCTCCTGGCTATTCATCTACAAGAAGCTTCAGAGCCTCATGAGAATTATTTGTTTCTAAAAAAGCTTCACTCCAACTAAAGGATCAGCTAAACAAGAAGACAACAGGCCTGCAGCGATGTAAAGATTGCAGTCTACATTCATTTTCATCATTATAGCTTCAACTTGACCTTTACCTAATTCCTGTGTATGTGTCAGTGAGTGTGAAAGGGACGAGAGACTGAGATGTTCAAATATCCAGGGAAAGGGTGTGATAATAAATAACCTTCCATCCGTTAAAAATCACCATTAAGCTTGCGGCTGAAATGTATTTTAAATAAAGAAAAAACACTGAGGGTAAGAAAATATCACGCAAACATCCTGATAATGAACTGAAAATGACCACGAAATGTAATCAACCTTTGAAAACCCCCCTTCAGGTAGCTATATAGAAGCTGCAGCCTCTCTCACTGAATGTCTACGTAATCCAGAGGCACCTCCAGCCTGCAAACATCAGCTTCAGCCTGGGGGTGGGTGAAACATTTAAACAACCTGTTACAATTTTATCGTTCGTGGGGCACTAGGACCCGGCTGGGAACAGAAACCTTCAGGTCCCGCCCACCAGGTGTTGCGTCACCAAGACGTCAGCGCATGCGCTTTGCTTCCCCAAGCAGGCGGCTGTGACGCAGGGCCTGGTCCCCGGAGAGAGAGCTGACCGGCGGCGATGTGACCTGAGGATCACCACACCTCAGGCAAGGGGCCAGGTTGGGAAGGCGGTGCCTTCAGGAATAACTGGGAAGGTGATGTTTGGTCAGTTGCTGCAGTCTGTGTAGTGAAGGTGCTGTCACAGTGGTGTGAGGTAAGGAAGTACAGGATTATCACCCAGCAATGATGAATTAAGGGGAATGTAAATCCAGCTCAGGCTGCCTTCAGATTGGAAAGGGAGCGAAGGTGAGTCCTTAGAGCTGGTGAATGTTCTGGTTTTGGCAGTTTCTCTATAAAGTCATTCCCTCCCTCCCTATACCACCTCTATCTTTAGAGTCGTAGAATTTTACAGCACGGAAAGAGGGCCTTTGGCCCATTCATTATAATCTTTATTAGTCTCACAAGGAGGCTTACATTAACACTGCAATGAAGTTACTGTGAAAATCCCCTAGTCGCCACATTCCGGCGCCTGTTTAGGTAGACAGAGGGAGAATTCAGAATGTCCAATTCACCTAACAAACACGTCTTTGTTTGGGACTTGTTGGAGGAAACCGGAACACCCGGAGGAAATCCACATAGACACAGGGAGAACATACAGACTCTGCACAGACAGTGACCCAAGCTGGGAATTGAACCGGGGTCCCTGATGCTGTGAAGCAACAGTGCTAGCCATTGTGCTACCATGGCGCCCAGCATGGCAGCCGGTCCTCAAAGACCCTAATGGGAGCCTTACCTCCACACCTTCTGACAGGCCAATGACTCAGATGTTCTTTCTCTGACCCTCGGTTCTCCAAATCCTCCAGTACCTCCACCAGCCACTCGGCTGGTTTTCAAAGGATTGAATTTCGACGGAGGCATCTTGCTGAATGTTCAGGATTCTCTCCTCTGGTTCATCGAGACTTTTTTTTCTTTTCTAAAAATAAATTTAGAGTGCCCAATTCATTTTGTCCAATTAAGGGGCAATTTAGCATGGCCAATCCACCTAACCTGCATGTCCTCGGACTGTGGGAGGAAACCGGAGGAAACGCGCGCAGACATGGGGACCTGTGCAGACTCCGCACAGACAGTGACCCAAGCCGGGAATCAAACCTGGGACCCTAGAATTGTGAAGCAACAGTGCTAACCACTGTGCTACTCAACGGCGATACACCAGAATGAGAATGGAGGGAGTGTGTGGGATGGAGATTTACAGCTTTCAGGGAATAAGGGAGAGGAAAAAATGTCACATAGAAACTAGAATTGTCTGTTCTGAGTTTCTATCCTGTACTGACAGTGATGAATTTTGTAAATTGTTTTTACAGGATATTAGATGAGGAAGAATTACAGACAGAAATCTCAATCGTCACGTCTCAATCTGACAGTTACTCGATTCCTTGGAACCTGAATATCTCCAACCTTTGAATCTAGAAGGTGAAACCTTTTTCCGAACTGTCAGCTAAAGATTTCAACCATCAGTGTGACTGGAAAAGCACCAAGACCCACACAACAGACACCCGAGTGAAAGTGTTCCTGTGAACTGACTGTGGAAAGAGCTTTATCCAGTGACACAGCCTGAAAACCATAACAACATTCACAGCTGGGAGAGACCATACTCGTGTTGTATCTGCGGACAAGGCTTCAACTGATTGTACAACCTGGAGACACACAACATGGAGAAACCATGGAAATGTGAGGACTGTGGGAAGGGATTTAGATTCCCATCTAAGCTGGAGATTCATCGACGCAGTCACACTGGGGACAGGCCGTTCACCTGCTCCAAGTGCGGGAAGGGATTCACTCAGTTATTCAATCTGCAGACACACCAGCGAGTTCACACAGGGGAGAGGCCATTCACCTGCTCTCAGTGTGAGAAGCGATTCAGTGATTCAACCACCTTACAGATACATCAGCGAGTTCACACTGGGGAGAAACCATTCACCTGCTCTCAGTGTTTGAAGGGATTCACTCGGCTATCCACCCTGCAGTCACACCAGCGAGTTCACACTGGGGAGAGGCCATTCACCTGCTCTCAGTGTGGGAAAGGATTTGCACACTTATCCACCCTGCGGGGACACAAACGTGTTCACACTGGGGAAAGGCCATTCACCTGCTTTCAGTGTGGGAAGGGATTTATTGATTCATCCACCCTGCGGAAACATCAGCGAATTCACACTGGGGAGAGGCCACTCACCTGCTCTCAGTGTGGGAAGGGATTCACTCGGTTATCTCATCTGCGGATTCACCAGCGAATTCACACTGGGGAGAGGCCATTCACCTGCTCTCAGTGTGAGAAGGGTTTCAGTGATTCATCCACCCTGCAGAAACATCAGCGAGTTCACACTGGGGAGAGGCCATTCACCTGCTCTCAGTGTGGGAAGGGATTCACTCGGTTATCCACCCTGCGTACACACCAGCGAGTTCACACTGGGGAGAGGCCATTCACCTGCTCTCAGTGTGGGAAGGGATTCACTCGGTTATCTCACCTGCGGATTCGCCAGCGAGTTCACACTGGGGAGAGGCCACTCACCTGCTCTCAGTGTGGCAGAGGATTTACTCAGTTATCCAACCTGCAGACACACCAGCGAGTTCACACTGGGGAGAGGCCGTTCACCTGCTCTCCGTGTGGGAAGGGATTCACTCAGTTATCTCACCTGCAGACACACCAACGAGTTCATACTGGGGAGACGCCATTCACTTGCTCTCGGTGTGGGAAAGTATTTACTCAGTTATCCAACCTGCAGTCACACCAGCGAGTTCACACTGGGGAGACGCTGTCCACCCCACAATGTGAGACGGGATTACATGTTTCATTGGACCTTCTGTGACACCAACAATTTCACAAATGATTACAGGGGTTGGATTCTGCTGTTATTGTTTCCGCTCTACACCCAGGACTGCATTTTGTTCATTCTGACAGGTGGTCAGTGGGGATGGTCGGAGGGTTTCTTTCTGCTGGACTGGCCGGTCTCACCACTTTGCCTCCAGTGGGCTGATGCTCTTTGAGCCTTGTTGCTGATACCTGGCTTCAAATTGCACAAGGATCACAAGGGTGGAAGGGTGGTTGCAAGTGTGAAGATATGTTCTTTCCATTTCTGTTTCAAACCCCCCAAAGCGTGCCACGTTGCCATGGAGATGGGCCCTGGTGGTTGCATGGTTCTTTTGTTTATCTGGGTGTTCCTCACAGAAGGAAACTATCAGGTTATGAGGGGCAAGTTGTCTGAGGTGGACTGGGAAACTGATTGGTACAGGGAATACCTAATTTATCAGGGGTTGGTTAGCTCAGTTGGCTGGACAACTGGTTGGTGATGCGGAGCAAGGCCAACAGTGAGGATTCAACTCTCGTACTGGCTGGGTTTATTCATGAAGGCCCGGCCTTCTCAACCAGGCCCCTCGCCTGAGGTGTGCTGACCCTCGGGTTAAATCACCTCCAGTCAGCTCTCTCTCTGTCAAAGGGGAGAGCAGCCTATGGTCCTCTGGGATTTTTGCAATTTGTAATTTAAGTTGTGAGGTTGTATTTCCCCTCTCCAGTAGTGAATCGGTCAGTTCATCCTCCTGATTTGAGTGTGCCTTTCCTCTGTCCAGTTGTGAATGGCCTTTTTAAAAAAGTGGGCAGCACGGTAGCATGGTGGTTAGCATAAATGCTTCACAGCTCCAGGGTCCCATGTTCGATTCCCGGCTGGGTCACTGTCTGTGCGGAGTCTGCACGTCCTCCCCGTGTGTGCGTGGGTTTCCTCCGGGTGCTCCGGTTTCCTCCCACAGTCCAAAGATGTGTGGGTTAGGTGGATTGGCCATGCTAAATTGCCCGTAGTGTCCTAAAATAAGTAAGGTATGGGGGGGGGGGTTGTTGGGTAACGGGTATAGGGTGGATACATGGGTTTGAGTAGGGTGATCATTGCTCGGCACAACATCGAGGGCCGAAGGGTCTGTTCTGTGCTGTACTGTTCTATGTTCTATGTTCTATGTATTTCACATATATACAACAAATATAGATTCCTTTAAGGATCAAACACCCAACAGGAAAAGTAATGTAACCGTGGCGAACAAGAAAAGTTAAAGATTCCATGAGAGCCATTAGAATTCAGCAAAGGAGGACCAAGAAACTGATGAGAGCAAACTGGTGAGAAACATAAAAACCGACTGGAAAAGCTTCTACATGAATGTGAAAAGGAAAAGATTAGCAAAGACCAATGTGGGTCCATTCCAGGCGGATACAGGACAGTTTATAATGGGGAGTAAGGAAATGGCAGAGAAAATAAACAATGTGTGTCTGTCTTCACAGAGGAAGATACAAAAATTGTCCCCAAAACACCAGAGAACCAAGGGACTGACAGAGATTAGTATTGGTGAAAAAGTAGCACTGGAGAAATTAATGGGGTTGGAAGTGAATAAATCCCCAAAAGCTGATGATCTACATCCCAGAGTGTTGAATGAGGTGGCTGTAGAGATCTCTATTCCTCATTCTAAATTCTCCTGACTCTATCTGGAATGGGCAAACCTTTGAGCCAAACATAAGAACATAAGAACTAGGAGCAGGAGTAGGCCATCTGGCCCCTCGAGCCTGGTCCGCCATTCAATTAGATCATGGCTGATCTTTTGTGGACTGAGCTAAACTTTCCGGCCCGAACACCATAACCCTTAATCCCTTTATTCTTCAAAAAACTATCTATCTTTACCTTAAAAACATGTAATGGAGGAGCCTCTACTGCTTCACTGGGCAAGGAATTCTATAGATTCACAACCCTTTGGGTGAAGAGGTTCCTCCTAAACTCAGTCCTAAATCTACTTCCCCTTATTTTGAGGCTATGTCCCCTAGTTCTTCTTTCACCCGCCAGTGGAAACAACCTGCCCACATCTATCCTATCTATTCCCTTCATAATTTTAAATGTTTCTATAAGATCCCCCCTCATCCTTCTAAATTCCAACGAGTACAGTCCCAGTCTACTCAACCTCTCCTCATAATCCAACCCCTTCAGCTCTGGGATTAACGTGATGGATCTCCTCTGCACACCCTCCAGCGCCAGTATGTCCTTTTTACGTAGCCACAGAAACTTTTACTGTCCATTTTTATGTATTTTGCTAGTTCACATTCTATTCTATTCTCCCTTTTTTTTCCTCGGTGTCTTGGTTGAAGAACTGAAGTAAATGAACCTTGGGAATGAATCATCACTTTGGACAGGTTCTGAGACAATTAAGTTTCGATTTATAAGGCAGAGTAACTATAATCGTGGAGTGTATTTCTAGATTGTGAAAAAGGGCAAGGTTCTAGTTTATAGTTTAATGTGTAGGATTCTGACTGAAAGTAGCTTCTAGTTTGTTTGTTTGTTGTATTAAAACTCATAAAACCTGAAGTCCCGTTGTGTGATCCTTTAATTTGTTGACTGGGAGTTTGATTTTTTCTAAGAAGTTGCTGACCTTTATGGGAGAGGGTGACCGGGACTGATAGTGACGTGACCCCAGGGTTCAGTGCCCCCGTGTCCAAAGCGGGGAGTCACGGGGACAGGGTACAGAGGAGCTGAAGGGAACTATTTGGGTCCAGAACATTGTGAACATCCTGTTACTCTGATTGTCTTTGATCCTCAAGTAATTTTCCGTCAGTTTTTTTAACCATGTTCTATTTCATCAATAAACTTTTAAACAGAAAATATTTGAATTTGGTGGACTTTTCCTGATTAAAATTGTTCACTTTCGGGAAAGTGGGTGAGAGGGGTTGACAGGCTCTTTAACAGAAAGTGAGTCCGTCTAAGGTAATTGGCAAAGGAGCCAGAGGGGTAGAGGAGATTTGAATTTTCTTTTGACACAGTGTTTGAAAATGGGTTCAGGGAATCAATCGTGATTGACTAATTTAGCAAGATGTTTGAGGAAGTAACAAGGGGAACCTGTAGATGTGCTTTATCTGGATTTCCAGAAGGTATGCTGTACCTGTCCTGGGGCTGTTTGATGGGGACAGTGCAGAGGACCATTTACATTGTACCCAACCTTGTGCTATACCGATCATGGGAGTGTTTGATGGGGACATCATCGAGGGAGATTTACTCTGTATCTAACACCATTTTGTATCAGCCTTGGGAGTGTTTCATGGGGCAACGTAGAGGGAGCTGTGCTGTAACTGATTGGAGAATGGTTCAAGCTGGCACTTGGTACTCAGATTCTCCAGTACAGACACCCTTCACTTTAAAAATAAAATTTAATTCAGAGATAAGAGAAACCATCACCGGTCCCCCCACTGTCCCGTCCCCCCCCCCCCCCCCCCCCACTTGCAGGCCCAGAGGGGCAGTGAGAATCCTGAACATTGTTGTAGTCTGCTTGATATTTCATGTGTCTTTTTCTGTTCCATAGAATCTCTACAATGCAGAAGGAGGCCATTCAGCCCATCGGGTCTGCACTGACCCTCCAATACGGCACCCCACTCAGGACCACTCCTCCACCCCATCCCCGTAACCCCACCTAACCTTTGGACACTCGGAGGAAGTCTCTTATTATGGCCAATCCACCTAACCTGTGCATCTTTGGACTGAGGGAGGAAACTGGAGCACCCGGAAGGAACCCACGCAGACACGGGGAGGAAGTGCAAACCCTACAGAGTCACCCGAGGCCGGAATCAAACCCCCCTTCCTCTGATCTCCAGTCAGCCTCTGTTTGAATGAACAGAGCCCCAGTTTCTCTAATCTGTCCTGGTAACTAAATCCTCTCTTCCCTGGGATCATCTCAGTGAATCTCTTCTACACCCTCTCCATGGCCTTAACATCCTTCCTGGTGTAATATCCCCAAAACCTGATCTAATATTCCAACTGCAGCCTAACCAATGATTTGTACAGGTTTACATGACCTCTGTCCTTTTGTACTCCACACCCAGAATTATAAAACCTTGGATCCCATGTGTATTTGAAACACTTTATCAACTTGTCCTCCCACATTTAAACATTTGTGTATCTGAACTCTTTTTAGGGTTTTGGAGATATTAACAAAACATGGCTGAAATACATTGACATCCAATGTCTGATATCATGTGTGTTATGGGAGAGAGAAGTTTAGTCTGAGTTAGAAACTCAAACAGGCGCTTCATTGCAGACAGGTCACCATGGAAACGCTGATAAGACATTCCTTCACTGCAGACAAGTCACCATGGAAACGTTGATAAGACATTCCATTCCACAGAATCCACTCATGGGAAACTAATCGGATTGGGGAGAGGACAGAGTTTGTCTGTTATTAACCTCAACATAAACTTAAACCAGAGTGAATAATGGAACAGATTAAATTCTAATGTGTGATGTTTATAGCTACAGTAATGGAATTATCAGAAATAATAGAATTAACAGGCAGGGTAGTTTAGGGAAAATGAAGAAATTACTGAAGAAACGTAACTGCTGGGAACCAAGAATGTGCCCTTGTAAATCACAGATTAGAGAAATTCCTGCTGTCTTTTCTTCCATGAACTGTGTTCTGTACTGGCCACCAAACCTCAGGAAAGATACATTGCACTTGGTAACGGTCCAGTACAGATTGACCATGATGAAGTGAGGCTGGTGAACTGAGTGAATCTCTTCCCACACACGGAGAACATTAATGGTCGCTCCTCAGTGTGAACAGGTCGATGAATCTCCAGCTCTGATTAAATCTATTCCACAGTGCCCAGATTTCCAAGGTTTCTTCCAGTGTGACTACATATTGTTCGAAAGGTCAGACCATCGGCTAAAACGTCATCCACATTTTGAACACGGGAACTGTTTCTCCCACATTGAACAGGGTCTTTGAACAAAGAACAATACAACACAGGAACAGGCCCTTTGGCCCTCCAACCCTGTACCGGTCATGATACCAATCGTTGGCAAAACGTTCAGCACTTCCTTGTGCCGTATCCCTAACTCCACCCTATCCATGTGTTTGTCAAGATGCCTTTTGAACGCCGTTAATATATCTGCTTCTACAACCTCGCCTGGGAATGCGTTCCAGGCACTCACCACCCTCTGCGTTAACAAACCTGCCTCGCACATCTCCTCTAAACTTTGCCCCAGAGACCTTAAACCTATGCCCCCTGGTGACTGATCCCTCCACCCTGTGAAAGAGTGCCTGCCCATCCACTCTATCCATGCCCCTCATAATCTTGTCGACCTATTTCAGGTCATCCCTCAACCTCCGTCTTTCTAACGAAAACAGTCCGAGTCTAATCAGCCTCTCCACATAGCTAACCCCCACCAGACGAGGCAACATCCTGGTAAACCTCCTCTGCACCTCTCCAAAGCCTCCACATTCTTCTGGTACTCTGGCAACCAGAATTGTGGACAATACTCCAAGTGTGGCCTTAACAAGGTTCTATGCAACTGCAGCATGACTTGCCAGTTTTTATACTTGATGCCCTGTCCAATGAAGGCAAGCAATCCGTCTGCTTTCTTGAGTAACTTGTCTATTTGTGCTGCCAACTTCAAAGATCTGTGCACATGCACACACAGCTCTCTCTGACTTTCTATATTCCTCGGAGTTTTGACATTTACAGTATATTTCCCTTCATAATATTATAATCTCTTTAACCAGTAATGCTACTCCCCCACCCCTTTAACATCCCTCTCTATCTTTCCTGAAGCATCTATATCCTCCAACATTCAGCTGCCAATCCGGCCCTTCATTTAAACATGTCTCTGTGATAGCCACAACATCGTAATTCCAAGTACTAATAAGTGCTCAAAGTTCATCTGCCTCCCCGCTATACTTCTGGCGTTGAAACAAATACTCTTCAAACCACTGTGTTTGAGCAGACAGGGTGATGTGGTTCTCTTATTTTTGTTCTCTAATTCCCCTTCAGTTATTACACCTTCTGCGCTCTGGTTCCCACCCCCCTGCCATACTAGTTTAAATCCTCCCGAATGACTCGAGCAAACCTCCCAGCCAGGATATTGGTGCCACTCCAGTTTAGATGCAACACGTCCTTCTTGTACAGCTTATACCTGTCCCGGAAGATATCCCTGTGGCTGTTCACCCTCCCCCTTCAGGATGTCCTGTGTTCGTTCAGAGACATCCTGGACCCTGGCACCAGGGAGGCAACGTACCATCCTGGAGTCTCTTTCCTGTCCACAGAAGCACCTATTTGTGCCCCTTCCTATCGTGTCCCCTATAACTATCGCTCTCCTGCACTTTGCCCTCCCCTGCTAAGCAACAGAGCCAGTTGTGGTGCCACTGTTCAGGCTGCTGTTGTTGCTTTCCCCACTGGGCTATCCCTCCAAACAGTATCCGAAACGGTAATCCTGTTAGAGAGGGGGACAGCCATAGGGGATTCCTGCACTGCCTGCCTGCCCTTCCTAGCAGTCACCCATCTGTATGATAATAACTGGAACCAGTTACGCAGCCTGACATCACACCATTCACAGCAGAGAGACACCATGCACGTGTCCTGTGTGGACGAGGCTTCAACTGATCATCCAACCTGGAGAGACACAGGACACAGGCATCATGGAGAACGTGTGGAAATATGAGGACTGTGCGAAACAGTTCAAATGTTCATCTCAGGCACCAATATCCTGAGAGTAGGGCTGATCAGGGATAGTGGACGGAACTCATGCCACGAGTGTGAGAAGATGGGCGAGGCCCTAAATGAATATGTTGCTTCAGTATTCACGAGAGAGAGGGACCTTGTTGCTCATGAGAGCAGTGCGAACCAGGTTGATAGACTCGAACAAGGTTGACATTAAGGAGGATGTGCTGGAAATTTTGAAAAGCATCAAGATAGACAAGTCCCCTGGGCCTGACGGGATATACCCAAGTTACTACAGGAAGTGAGGGAGGAGATTGCTGTGCCGTTGGCGATGATCGTTGTGTCCTCGCTATCCACTGGAGTAGTACCAGATGTTTGGAGGTAGGCAAATATTGTTTCCTTGTTCAAGAAAGGGAATAGGGAAATCCCTGGGAATTACAGACCCATCATTCTTACGTCTGTGGTGAGCAAATTATTGAAAAGGATTGTGATAGATAGGATTTATGATTACTTAGAAAACCATAGTTTGATTAAAGATAGTCAGTCATGCCTCACAAGCTTCATTGAATTCTTTGAGGATGTGACGAGACACATTGATGAAGGTTGGGCAGTGGATATGGTGTATATGGATTTCAGTAAGACATTTGATAAGGTTCCCCATGGTAGGCTCATTCAGAAAGTTAGGGGGCATGGGATACAGGGAAATCTGGCTGTCTGGATACAGAATTGGCTGGCCAATAGAATACAGCGGGTAGTGGATGGAAAGTATTCTGCCTGGTGGTCGATGACCAGTGGTGTCTTGCAGGGATAGTTCTTGGACCTCTGCCCTTTGTTGTTTTTAATAAATGACTTGGATGAGGAAGTGGAAGGCGGGTTAGTATGTTTGCCGATGACACAAAGGTTGGGGGAGTTGTAGATAGTGTAGGGGGCTGATGCAGGTTACAACAGGACATTGACAGGATGCAGAGCTGGGCTGAGAAGTGGCAGATGGAGTTCAACCTAGATAAATGTGAAATGATTCATTTTGGAAGGTCGAATTTGAATGCTGAATACAGGGTTAAAAGGCATGATTCTTGGAAGTGTGGAGGAACAGAGGGATCTTGGGGTCCACATACACAGATCCCTCAAAGTTGCCACCCAGGTTGATAGGGTTGTTAAGAAGGCATATAGTGTGTTGGCTTTCATTAACAGGGGGATTGAGTTTATGTTTTGCTGCAGCTTTATTAAACCCTTGTTAGACACACTTGGAATATTGTGTCCAGTTCTGGTCGCCTCATTATAGGAAGGATGTGGATGCTTTGAAGAGGGTAGAGAGGAGATTTACCAAGATGCTGCCTGAACGGGAGGGCATGTCTTATGAAGAAAGTTTGAGGGAGCGAGGGCTTTTCTCACTGGAGTGAAGAAGGAAGAGAGGTGACTTGAGAGAGGTGTACAAGGTGATGGGAGGCATGGATAGAGTGGATAGCCAGAGACCTTTCCCCAGGGCGGAAATGGCTATCACGCGGTGACATAATTTTAAGGTGATTGGAGGAAGGTATGGGGGTGATGTCAGAGGTAGGTTCTTTACACCGAGAGTTGTGGTTGCGTGGAATGCACTGCCAGCAGAGGTGGTGGAGTCAGAGTCATTTGGGACTTTGGGCATATGGACATCAGTAAATTAAAGGGGTGTAGGTTAGGTTGAACTTAGATTAGGAGAAATGGTCGGCACAATGTCGTGGACGACGGGCCTGTCCTGTGCCGTACTGTTCTATGTTCTAAACTCTTCCCAGTCATTATGGTCAGTGCGTATTATATAAGTGGGGAGTGAACAGGAGTGGAGTAAATTCAGAGACAGGCAAAGCAGAACTCACTTATTAGCCTTGACCAGAACACCAGGGGTGGTATTCTCCCCTACCCGGCAGGGCAGAGGGTCCCGGCATACCGGAGTGGCGCCAACCACTCTGGCGTCGGGCCTCCCCAAAAGGTGCGTAATTCTCCACATCTTTAGGGGCTCAGCCCGCACCGGAGTGGCTCCTGCTCCGCCGGCAGGCACGAGCGGCCTTTGGCTCCCCGCCGGCTGCCGCGAACGGCCTTTCCGCCCTGACAGCCGGAGCGAACGGCTGGCCAAAAGGCCTTCGCCGGCCGACATCAGGCCACGCGTGCGCCGGAGCATCAGCGACTGCTGATGTCATCCTGGCGCATGTGCAGTAGGGGGGTCTCTTCCGCCTCCACCATGGTGGAGGCTGTGGCGGCAGCGGAAGAAAAAGAGTTCCCCCACAGCACTGGCCCGCCCGCCGATCGGTGGGCCCCGATCGCGGGCGAGGCCACCATGGGGACACCCCCTGGGGTTCGACCGCCCCGCGTCCCCCCCCCCAGGACCCCGGGCCCGCTTGCGCCGCCTGCTCCCGCCAGCATCAGAGGTGGTTCAAACCACGTCAGCGGGAGAAGCCTGTCAGCGGCGGGACTTTGGCTCATCGCTGGCTGGAGAATCGCCGTGGGGAGCCCGCCGACTGGTGCGGTGTGATTCCCGCCTCCCCCGATTCCCGGGTGGCGGAGAATTCCGCCCCAGCTTTTTCAGCATTGTTTCTCCAGAGTTATTAAAGCTCTCGAAGGAAGGAAGCACAGGTTCAGGTGCTGATAGAGATCCGGTGCATCCTCAGTCACCAATAGTAATTATATATAAAATCGATGTCTTGAAATATGTGAAGGTATGATCGATAAGTTTGCAGATGGAAAATTGTTGGTATGGTAACTAGCGAGGAGAAAAGCCTTAAATTACATGATGATACAGATGGGTGGGTCATATGGGCAGAACAGTGGCAAATGGAATTTAACCAGGAAATGTGGCAGCTCTTGTACAGGGTCAGTATAGACATGGTGTTCCGAGTGACATCTGTGCTGGATCATTCTAGAAAACATTGAACATTCAGTATCACGAGCAAGAGGGAAGAAGATGGAGGAATTACTGATACTGGGATTGAACGTGGCTAAGGGATTGGTGTGGGAAAGAGGGATTCCACTTCATGGGACATTGGCATCAGTTTTGGAACCGGGGGGATCTGTACCGTTGGGACAGTCTCCACCTGAACCGATCTGGAACCAGTGTTCTAGCGAAGAGGATAAATAGGGTGGTTAGCAGGACTTTAAACTTCTGAGTTTTGGGGAAGGGAAAGTGAAGGCGACAGGGAGCATGGAGTTAAATGGCAAGATACGCAGGAGGATAACATGTAGGCAGGTGGATTTAAGCTTGAGGCAGACTAGGAATGCAACAAAAAGGAAGGATAACTTTGGACATCTTAGGACTTCCAATATCTGTAATGATAAGAAAGTTAGCATTAAGGCACTTTACCTGAATGCTCGTAGCATTTGTAACAAAGTAGACAAACTAATGGCACAGATCATCGTGAATGATTATGATGTGGAAGGCATCACAGAGACATGGCTGCAGGGGGTTCAGGACTGGCAGTTAAACATCCAAGGATATACAACCTATCGAAAAGACAGGGAGGTGGGCCGAGGGGGTGGGGTTGCCTTGTTAGTTAAGGACAAAATTAAATCTATGGCACTAAACGACATAGGGTCGGATGATGTGGAGTCTGTGTGGGTAGAATTGAGGAACCACAAAGGCAAAAAAACCATAATGGGAGTTATGTACAGACCTCCTAACAGTGGTCAGGACCAGGGGCGCAACATGTACCGGGAAATAGAAAAGGCATGTCAGAAAGGCAAGGTCACGGTGATCATGGGGGACTTCAATATGCAGGTGGATTGGGTAAATAACATAGCCAGTGGATCCAAAGAAAAGGAATTCATGGAATGCTTACAAGATGGCTTTTTGGAACAGCTTGTCATGGAGCCCACAAGGGAGCAAGCTATTCTGGACCTAGTGCTATGTAATGAACCAGACTTTATAAAAGATCTTAAAGTAAGGGAACACTTAGGAAGCAGCGATCATAATATGGTTGAGTTCAGTCTGCAGTTTGAAAGAGAGAAGGCAAAATCGGATGTAATGGTGTTACAGTTAAACAAAGGTAATTACGAGGGCATGAGAGAGGAACTGGCGAAAATCGACTGGAAGCAGACCCTAGTGGGGAAGACAGTAGAGCAAAAATGGCAGGAGTTTGTATGCATAATTGAGGACACTGTACAGAGGTTCATCCCCAAGAAAAGAAAGATTATCCGGGGAGGGATTAGACAGCCATGGCTGACACAGGAGGTCAGGAAATGTATCAAAGAAAAAGAGAGATCCTATAAAGTGGCCAAAAGCACTGGGAAATCAGAAAATTGGGAAGGCTACAAAAACAAACAGAGGTTAACAAAGAGACAAATAAGGAAGGAGAGGATCAAGTATGAAGGCAGGCTAGCCAGTAATATAAGAAATGATAGTAAAAGTTTCTTTCAATACATAAGAAACAAATGACAGGCCAAAGTAGACATTGGGCCAATTCAAACTGATTCTGGAAGGCTAGTGATGGGAGACGAGGAAATGGCTGGAGAACTTAATAAGTACTTTGCGTCTGTCTTCACAGTGGAAGACATGAGTAATATCCCAAAAATTATAAAGGGTCAGGGAGCTGAGTTGAGTATGGTTGCCATTACAAAAGAGATGGTGCTAAAAAAGCTAAAAGGTCTTAAAATTGACAAATCTCCTGGCCCCGATGGGCTACATCCTTGAGTTCTGAGGGAGGTGGCTGAAGAAATAGCGGAAGCGTTGGTTGAGATCTTTCAAATATCACTGGAGTCAGGGAAAGTCCCGGATGATTGGAAGATCGCTGTTGTTACCCCCTTGTTCAAGAAAGGATCAAGACAAAAGATGGAAAATTATAGGCCAATTAGCCTAACCTCGGTTGTTGGTAAAATTCTAGAATCGATCGTTAAGGATGAGATTTCTAAATTCTTGGAAGAGCAGGGTCGGATTAGAACAAGTCAACATGGATTTAGTAAGGGGAGGTCGTGCCTGACGAACCTGTTAGAATTCTTTGAGGAGGTGACTAGTAGGTTAGACCAGGGAAACCCAGTGGATGTGGTCTATCTGGATTTCCAAAAGGCCTTTGATAAGGTGCCACACAGGAGGCTGCTGAGTAAGGTGAGGGCCCATGGTGTTCGAGGTGAGCTACTGGCATGGGTTGAGGATTGGCTGTCTGACAGAAGGCAGAGAGTTGGGATGAAAGGTTCTTTTTCGGAATGGCAGCCGGTGACCAGCGGTGTCCCACAGGGTTCAGTGTTGGGGCCGCAGCTGTTCACCATATATATTAATGATCTGGATGAAGGGACTGGGGACATTCTAGCGAAGTTTGCCGATGATACGAAGTTAGGTGGTCAGGCAGGTAGTGCTGAGGAAGTGGGGAGGCTGCAGAAGGATCTAAACAGTTTGGGAGAGTGGTGCAGGAAATGGCTGATGCAATTCAACGTGAGAAAATGTGAGGTCTTACACTTTGGAAAAAATAATCCAAGCATAGACTACTTTCTAAACGGTGAGAAAATTCATAATGCCAAAGTACAAAGGGATCTGGGAGTGCTAGTCGAGGATTCCCTAAAGGTAAACATGCAGGTTGAATCCGTGATTAAGAAAGCGAATGCAATGTTGTCATTTATCTCAAGAGGGTTGGAATATAAAAGCAGCGATGTGCTACTGAGCCTTTATGAGGCTCTGGTGAGGCCCCATTTGGAGTACTGTGTCCAGTTTTGGGCCACACATCTTAGGAAGGACATACTGGCACTGGAGCGTGTCCAGCGGAGATTCACACGGATGATCCCTGGAATGGCGGGTCTAACATATGAGGAATGGCTGAGGATCCTGGGATTGTATTCATTGGAGTTTAGAAGGTTAAGGGGAGATCTAATAGAAACTTACAAGATAATACATGGCTTAGAAAGGGTGGACGCAAAGATACTGTTTCCGTTAGGCGAGGAGACGAGGACCCGTGGGCACAGCCTTAGAATTAGAGGGGGTAAATTCAGAACAGAAATGCGGAGACATTTCTTCAGCCAGAGAGTGGTGGGCCTGTGGAATTCATTGCCGCGGAATGCAGTGGAGGCCGGGACACTAAATGGCTTCAAGGCAGAGATAGATAAATTCTTGATGTCGCGAGGAATTAAGGGCTACGGGGAGAATGCTGGTAGGTGGAGTTGAAATGCCCATCAGCCATGATTGAATGGCGGAGTGGACTCGATGGGCCGAATGGCCTTACTTCCACTCCTATGTCTTATGGTCTTATGGAACCCAGTAAGTGTTTGCATCTTCTGAGGAGGAGAGGGAGGACCCATTGGGGAAAAAACATTAGGTTCTGCATTGTTCCACAGGAGAGCAGCATTTAATCATTTTGAGAAATACTGAATAGCAGATTACCATTGACAATAATGTGTTTGATTATTTTTATCAATTGATAACCAAGTTATTTTGTATTTAAAGTTTGGGGTGTCAATGGTGCGGCTATTACCCAACAATCACTGCGGCTGTGGTTGTGCTCCACAGGAGCCCAGTGCGCAGACGCAATGCTGGGCTGTCTCTGGAGCATGCGCAGTGTCATTTTGCTTGGAGGTATGCGAGTGCGGGAGCGGCTGTTTGGGGCGGTGAGAGTCGGTGAGGCGGAGGGAGGAATGGAGCCGGGAGTCGGGGTGGGGAGGGAGTGAAGGCTTCATAAACACCCCCTGCTGCTCACAAAGCCGGAATAAGTCCCTGCAAGTCATGTGTTTGCAGCTGCGGAGCTTTTATCGAATGTCAGGCCCAGTTCCACGGCCGCCATCTTTGATTAGCGGAGCTCAGGAGCCCCCCTGATGATGTAACCAATGCGGTGCTTCAGGATCCTGGTGAGACTTATTATTGGCCAGTCAGCCTGAGCCTGTGGCCGTTCTCACCATCTGGAACCGTCACAATGACCGGATGATTGACGGCAGCTCTGGACCAATGGGAAGAGGAGGGGCGGGACTGGAGGATTGACCTGGAGCTGCTGGTCCTCCAACCAATCGGAGTGAATGAGGGGCGGTGCAGAGTCACTGGGCCGAATGGCCTCCTTCAGCACTGTAGGGATTCTATGATTCTACATTGGATCCAATGATGTGTTCACTCACACACTGCAGTCTGACTCTTATTAGATCAGACACGGTGTTTGTTACTCTCAAAGTGAGTGAATCCTTTGCTGTGTCCCCTCTGGGCCCCATCTCCACTATTATTGTCTGATTGTCCCACTGAGACTCTCACTGTTATTATTGGACAATCAGCCAGTCAGCCTGAGCCTGCGGCTGCTCTCACCATCTGTAACCGTCACAATGCCTGGGTGATTGACGGCAGCTCTCGACCAATAGGAAGAGATGGGACAGGTCAGGAGGACCGAGTGAGGACGGCTGGTCCTCCAATCAGTCGGAGTGAATGATGAGCGGGACCCGTTGTGATTGAAGCATGCGCAGTCTGGGTAATGGCGATGTTGAAGGGCGTCTTCATAGAATCATAGAATTTACAGTGCTGAAGGAGGCCATTCAGCCCATCGAGTCTGCACCAGCCCTTAGAAAGAGAACCCGACTCAAGGCCACGCCTCCACCCTAACCCCGTAACCCAGTAGCCTGGACACTAAGGGCAATTGATCATGACCAATTCACCTAAACTGCACATCTTTGGACTGTGGGAGGGAACCGGAGCACCCGGATGAAATCCACGGAGACCCGGGGAGGACGTACAGACACCGCACAGACAGTGACCCAAGCCGGGAATCGAACCTGGAGCTGTGAAGCAACTGTGCTGTGGTGCTGCCCTAACTTTTAATACTAAGAATCAAAGAAAAATTAACTATATTATATTGGAGAAAGAAGGTTGGAAAGATCTCAATACAAACACAAAAATACAATTCAAATTCTTACTTTTCTTTTATCCCAGCAATATCCTGACAGAAACATAGGCCGGAATTCTCCGTTCACACCTCTACAGTGAATGAAGTTTTGGCTGAGTGTGAAATTCTCTGTTCTGCATCAATTCCAAAATCGGTGAGAGGCGTTTAACAATATGCAGGGAGCGAGAGATCGCGGGGGTGGGCGGAAACGTTGTGTAAAACTGTTATAAGCTGCAAACCTCGGAAAAGAGTTTCTGGGACCCAGTTTGTACTGAGCAGAGCTGCAGTTCTTGTTCGGCTCGGGTTAACGCCCGCCATCTTTATTGGATGTGCATCAGGGCGCATGCACGTTTGTCATCTTTGTCGGGGCGATGTTTCAATGAGTGGGAGGAGCTTGTTCCCCATTGTTCAGAATGGAGACAACTTGTCTATCAAACTGGATTAGTCTTTGAGTCCCAATGTCTTATTGACGATGCAAAGCGATGGCAGAGATGGAAAGAATAGGAAGCCAATCCTGCTCTCCGGATTTCACTGTCTCATTGGACATCCTGTCCCATGTGTCCAAAGCTCTGCGGCTCTGTTCAGCCACATGAAGACCCAGGGTAGAAATTCACAACCCCGAGTAGATGTCACCGTCAAATCAAGGGACTGCTGATGGCAAGAGGGTCAGTGTGCACCGGGGAGGGGCATGAGCGGGCATCCTGGACCCGGGAGCAGGCGGAGAGAATGTTGTGAATTTCTATCCTGGACTGACAGTGATTAATTTTGGAAACTCCTTTTACAGGGGATTAGTAGGGGAGGATTTACACACAACAAATTCAAACCGGGAGAAATGTTTATCTTTCATTTCTGGACTGACAGTGATGCCTTTGTAAACTTCTTTCACAGGAGCTCAGAAAGGGATTCGCAGACAGGAAACTCACAACCAATCCTCACATCAAATTCGGGTTATCAGGATCTGGAGATTATCGACCTTTGTGTGTAAGCATTGCATTCCATATCGTTATCACTCACTGAATAAAATGTCTACCTCCTATCTCCCCTGTAGATCTTGTTCACAATCTTAAATCTGTGTCCCTTTTACAATCTACTGATGGGAACAGTTTTTAAAAATCTTTTGCTGGGTTTGCCGTTGTCGTTTCTGGTGCCTGGGTCGATGCTGGGTGGCCCGTCTGGTTTCATTCCTTTTTCATGTTTTTGTTGTGGTTGAATCAGCTTGGACCAGTCCATTTAGGGTCCAGAACACAATTGAAGTCTCCTCCAAGAATCAATTGATCTGTATCCAGGTCTGGGATGGATTCCAACAATTTTTTTACAAATGTTTCTATGAGATCCCCTCATTTAAAAAAAAGAGAAGCAGAATTAGGCCATTCAGCCCATCAAGTTTTCGAGTTTGCCCTGCCATTCGATTATGGCTGATATGTTTCTCATCCCCATTCATCTTGTAGCTCTCTTGAAATGAGTGCGAACATTGCATTTGCCTTTCTAACTGCTAACATTCCTTTATGTGTTTTGGGATGTGGCTGTCGTTGGCTGAGCCAGCCTTTGTTGCCCATCCCTAATTGCCCTGGAACTGAGTGGTTTGCTGGGCCATTTCAGAGGGGGACAGTTTGGGAGGATGCAAGGCTGAAGTGATTAAATGACACAGGGGATAATGGTGCAAGACATAACTGGGTGACAATGAGATAAGTAAATAAACTAATAGGACAAGAGAATAAAAGACAGGTCCAGGTGAGGTATAAATGGCAACAGCAGAACCATTACCAGCACCAACTGTCTAAAAATATCGGAGTGATGATTATAATCTGAAATCACTGAAATGAATGTTGTGTCTGGAAGGTCAGAAATTGACTGATCCAGGATGAGGTTTGTTTGTTCCTCGAGTTTCCTTTGAGCTTTATTGGAGCAGTGCAGGAGGCTGTGGGCAGAGTGGGAATGGGGCAGGGAATTAAAATGATCAGAAACTCAGGATTATGTTTGCAGACTGAATGGTGATGTTCCACAGTCACCCAATCCAGATTTAATCTCCTCAGTGTCAGGGAGACCAAATCGTGAGCAGTGAATACACATCACTGGATAGCAAGAAGTACAAGTAAATCATTGTCACCTGGAAAGTGTGTTTGGAATCCTGGAATATGGGAAGGATGGCGATGAACTGGTGGTTGTTGCATCTGTTGTGTCTGCATGGAAAGATTTACAGTGATGTTCACAAGAACACAAGTAATGGAAGCGGGTGGAGACCATATGGCTCATCGAGCCTCTGCATTTCTTGCTGGCTGTAACCTGCTCGTTCAGGCATCATTCTGGAATACTTTCCCATTCCTTCCAGATCCATTTTATGACATGGAGACATTAGCTCCACAACCCTGTGAACGAAAATTTAGTCTGGCCGAGTGTCATCGAGCTGAAATCCACTCTTTCTCTGACACATTATTCTTAATACCATAGCTGACATAGCTAAAATACCATTTTAAGGGTCAACAAGCTGACTGTGGATCTGGAGTCACATGTAGGCCAGACCAGGTAAGGATAGAAGATTTCCTTCACTGAAGGACAGGAGTAAACCAGATGGGTCTTTGCAACAATCGACAATGGTTTCATGGTCATCAGTAAACTTTCAATGGATTCAAATTTTACCTTCTGCCTTGGTGAGATTCATACCTGGGTGTCTAGAAAATCATTGGGACAGTAAAACATATTTTTGAACATTTCTCTTCAGCGCATATAAAAATATTGAAAATGGGATAAAGGTTGTTTGCCTGACAGTCAATCACTGTCCTTTTTATAATAAATTTAGAGTGCCCAATTCATTTTTTCCAATTAATGGGCAATTTAGCGTGTCCAATCCACCTAATCTGCACATCTTTGGATTTGTGGGGGTGAGACCCACGCAAACACAGAGAGAATGTGAAAACTCCAGACAGACAGTGACCCGCGGCCGGGATCGAACCCGGGTCCTCGGTGACATAAGGCAGCAGTGCCAACCACTGCGCCACCCACTTTTTATAGGTTTCTATGAGACCCCCCTCATTCTTCTGAACATAGAACATTACAGCGCAGTACAGGCCCTTCGGCCCTCGATGTTGCGCCGACCTGTGAAACCATCTGAAGCCTATCTGACCTACACTATTCCATTTTCATCCATATGTCTATCCAGCGGCCACTTAAATGCCCTTAAAGTTGGCGAGTCTACTACTGTTGCAGGCAGGGCGTTCCACACCCCTACTACTCTCTGAGTAAAGAAACTGCCTCTGACATCTGTCCTATATCTACCACCCCTCAATTTAAAGCTATGTCCCCTCGTGTTGGTCATCACCATCCGAGGAAAAAGACTCTCACTGTCCACCCTATCTAACCCTCTGACTATCTTATATGTCTCTATTAAGTCACCGCTCAGCCTTCTCCTCTCTAACGAAAACAACCTCAAGTCCCTGAGCCTTTCCTCATAAGACCTTCCCTCCATACCAGGCAACATCCTAGTAAATCTCCTCTGAACCCTTTCCAAAGCTTCCACATCCTTCCTATAATGTGGTGACCAGAACTGCACGCAGTACTCCAGGAGCGGCCGCACCAGAGTTATGTACAGCTGCAGCATGACCTTGTGGCTCCGAAACTCAATCCCCCTACTGATAAAGGCTAGCACACCATATGCCTTCTTAACAACCCTATTAACCTGGGTGGCAACTTTCAGGGATTTATGTACCTGGATGCCGAGATCTCTCTGTTCATCTACACTACCAAGAATCTTGCCATTAGCCCAGTACTCTGCATTCCTGTTACTCCTTCCAAAGTGAACCACCTCACACTTTTCCGCATTAAACTCCATCTGCCGCCTCTCAGCCCAACTCTGCAGCTTATCTATGTCCCTCTGTATCCTATAACATCCTTCAGCACTATCCACAACTCCACCGACCTTCGTGTCATCTGCAAATCTACTAACCCATCCTTCTACACCCTCTTCCAGGTCATTTATAAAAATGACAAACAGCAGTGGCCCCAAAACAGATCCTTGCGGTACACCACTAGTAACTGAACTCCAGGATGAACATTTGCCATCAACCACCACCCTCTGTCTTCTTTCAGCTGGCCAATTACTGATCCAAACCGCTAAATCACCTTCAATCCCATACTTCCTTATTTTCTGCAATAACCTACCGTGGGGAACCTTATCAAACGCCTTACTGAAATCCATATACACCACATCAACCGCTTTACCCTCATCCACCTGTTTGGTCACCTTCTCAAAAAACTCAATAAGGTTTGTGAGGCATGACCTACCCTTCACAAAACCGTGTTGACTATCGCTAATCAACTTGTTCTTTTCAAGATGATTATAAACCCTATCTCTTATAACCTTTTCCAACATTTTACCCACAACCGAAGTAAGGCTCACAGGTCTATAATTACCAGGGTTGTCTCTACTCCCCTTCATGAACAAGGGGACAACATTTGCTGTCCTCCAGTCTTCCGGCACTATTCCTGTCAACAAAGATAACATAAAGATCAAGGACAAAGGCTCTGCAATCTCCTCCCTGGCTTCCCAGAGCATCCTAGGATAAATCCCATCTGGCCCAGGGGACAGGGGCCCAATTTTCCAAAATTGATAACACCTCCTCCTTTTGAACCTCAATTCCATCTAGCCTGGTCGACTGAACCTGAGTATTCTCCTCGACAACATTGTCTTTCTCCAGTATAAACACTGATGAAAAATATTCATTTAACGCTTCCCCTATCTCCTCTGATTCCACACACAACTTTCCACTACTATCCTTGATTGGCCCTAATTTTACTCTAGTCATTCTTTTGTTCCTGATATACCTATAGAAAGCCTTAGGGTTTTCCTTGATCCTATCCGCCAACGACTTTTCGTGTCCTCTCCTCGCTCTTCTTAACTCTCCCTTTAGGTCCTTCCTGGCTAACTTGTAACTCTCAAGTGCCCTAACTGAGCCTTCATGTCTCATCCTAACATAAGCCTTCTTCTTCCTCTTGACAAGTGCTTCAACTTCCTTAGTAAACCACGGTTCCCTTGCTCGACAACTTCCTCCCTGCCTGACAGGTACATACTTATCAAGGACACGCAGTAGCTGTTGCTCGAAAATGCTCCACATTTCGATTGTACCCATCCCCTGCAGTTTCCTTCCCCATCCTATACATCCTATACATACATGAGGGGCAGCAGGGTAGCATGGTGGTTAGCATAAATGCTTCACAGCTCTAGGGTCCCAGGTTCGATTCCCGGCTGGGTCACTGTCTGTGTGGAGTCTGCACGTCCTCCCCCTGTGTGCGTGGGTTTCCTCCGGGTGCTCCGGTTTCCTCCCACAGTCCAAAGATGTGCGGGTTAGGTGGATTGGCCATGCTAAATTGCCCGTAGTGTCCTAATAAAAGTAAGGTTAAGGGGGGGGGTTGTTGGGTTACGGGTGTAGGGTGGATACGTGGGTTTGAGTAGGGTGATCATGGCTCGGCACAACATTGAGGGCTGAAGGGCCTGTTCTGTGCTGTACTGTTCTATGTTCTATGTTCTATCCTAAATCTTGCCGAATAGCATCATAATTGCCTTTCCCCCAGCTATAATTCTTGCCTTGCTCCAGCGAATACAAACCCTAACCAATTCAACCTCACCTTCACATCTTTGAACTGTGGGAATAAACCGGAGCACCCGGAGGAAACCCACACAGACACGGGAAGAAAGTGCAAACTCCACACAGTCAGGGTGGGAATTGAACCCGGGTCCCTGGTGCTGTGAGGCAGCAGTGCTAAGCACTGTGCCACCCCCTGTCTTGCAACCCTCAAGAGAAAAAACAAATCCTTATCCCCATCTGAAATGGGTGACCACTCACTTTGCAACAGATTCTCCTACAAGAGGAAACATCCTCTCCACATCCACCCTGTCAAGATCCCTCAGGATCTTGTATCGTTCAATCCAGATTTTACCCAAAAATTTAAATCTGTGACCCGACTGCTTGTACGATCAGTGAATGGAAACAGAGTTTCTTTGTCCACCCAATGGAAATCTGGCATAACCTTGTGCACCTGAATCAAATCTCCCCTCAACCTCCTTTGCTGGATCCATTCTGGTAAATCTCCTCTGCACCTTCTCCAAGAACCTTCACATCCTTCCTGAAGAGTGGTGACCAGAGCTTTATAACGATTCATTGAATAGAATTAGAACCATAGAATTCCTACAGTGCAGAAGGAGGCCCTTTGGCCCATCGAGTCTGCACCGACTCTCTGAAAGGGCACCCTGCCTAGGCCCACACCCCTACCCTGTCCCTGTAACCCCATAGCCCCACCTAACCTGCTCATCCCTGGACACTAAGGGGCAATTTATCAAGGCCAATCCACCTAACTTTCCCTTCTTTGGAGTATTGGACGAAACCTGAGCACTGGGTGGAAACCCACGCAGACACGGGGAGAAAGTGCAAACTCCACACAGACAGTCACCAAGGCCGCAATTGAACCCGGGGTCCCTGGCGCTGTGAGGCAGCAGTGCTAATCATTGCCACCGGAAGCATAGTTTCAGTATCAATATTACTGTTGATGAAGCTTTGCCAACTACTCTCTCGCTATGTCTTGTAGATATAGAAAATCCCTCTTCGCCTCTTTCTCTCTCCTCCCAAAGAGGCCAGTTGGGTTTTATGACAATACAGCAGTTTTCATGGTCACTTTTTCCCAGAGCCGGCCCCACAAATGACCAGATTCATTCAGCTCAATTTCACAACCTGCCTTTGTGATTTTGTGGGTTCTCTCTCACTCCCTATTTTCTGTTTTAAATCGGTTTCACAGGGTGTTCGAAGGGGAGGCTTCAAAGTCCGGAAACTCAAACCAAGCATCACATCAGGATCTGACAGAGTCCTCAATTTATCATAACCTGAATATCATCGGACTTTGAACATGGAAGGAAAAAGCATCGTTCACAGTGGGGAGAAACCGTACATGTGTTGTGTGTGTGGACGAGGATTCGCTCGATCATCAGGCCTCATGAAACACAAATGCAGTCACGCTGAGGAGAAACCGTGGAAATGTGCGGACTGTGGGAAAGGATTCATTTCCCCATCCCAGCTGGAAACGCATCGACGCAGTCACACTGGGGAGAGACCATTCACCTGCTCCAAGTGTGGGAAAGGATTCACTGAGCCATCAGCCCTGCTGTCACACCAGCGAGTTCACACTGAGGAGAGACCATTCACCTGCTCAGAATGTGGGAAGGGATTTACTCTTTCAGCCCACTTGCTGAATCACCAGCGAGTTCACACTGACGAGAGACCGTTCCAATGTCCAGCCTGCGGGAAATGCTATAAAGGTTCTGAGGATCTGAAGTGCCATCAACGTGTTCACACTGATGAGAGACCGTTCAGATGCTCTCACTGCGGGACTGGGTTCAGACGATCATCTGACCTCACTGTACATCAGCGAATTCACACTGGGGAGAGACCATTCGCCTGCTCCAAGTGTGGGAAGAGATTCATTCACTCATCCGCCCTGCTGAGTCACCAGCCAGTTCACACTGGAGAGACACCATTCACATGCTCCAAATGTGGAAAAGGATTCACTCAGTCATCTGCCCTACAAACACACCAGCGAGTTCACACTGATGAGAGACCGTTTCAATGTTCAGAATGCGGGAAATGCTATAAAAGTTCTGGGGAACTGATGCGCCATCAACGTGTTCACACTGACGAGAGACCGTTTAGGTGCTCTCACTGTGAGACTGGGTTCAGACACTCATCTCAACTCGCTATACATCAGCGAATTCACACTGGGGTGAGACCATTCACCTGCGCACAGTGTGGGAAGGGATTCACGCAGTCATCTGACCTGCAGACACACGAGCGAATTCACACTGGGGAGAGACCATTCGCCTGCTCTGAGTGTGGGAAGGGATTCACGACTTCATCCCACCTGCTGAGGCATAAACATGTTCACACTGATGAGAGACCTTTTCAATGTCAAGATTGCAGGAAGTGCTATAAAGGTTCTGGAGATCTGATGCGCCATCAACGTGTTCATACTGACGAGAGACCGTTCGCCTGCTCCAAGTGTGGGAAGGGATTCACCACTTCATCCCACCTCCTGAGACATCAACGTGGCCACAAGTAACCACAGTGATTGGATTTTGCTGTTCTTCACATTCAGGACTGAACCATGTTCATTTGGGTCTCTTTCTGCTGATAACAAACTCCAGCCCATTTACTAATATTCTGGCTAAAAGTCAAATAAATTAGATTTGCGTGAAATACGCAGTGTGTTGAAACTTTTTAATATCTCTGACACAAGTTAGTTCCTTTTGAAGTACTCTCGCTCTCCCCTGTCTCTTCCATCCTCACCTCCAAGAAGACGTGTGAGGAGCTTGTGGAGCTTCTTTGTGACTGAGATTGAGTCAATCCGATCAGCTGCCTCTGCTGCTTCCCTCCCTTCCACGAGCCCACCGGACCAAACTGTCTCTAAATCTCATCCTTACCCGAGCCCTGAACCCACATCTTTCTCTAGTTTCTCTCCCATCTCCCCTCTTGCCCTCTCAGAGCTCATCTTGTCCATGAGACCCAGCTCCTGCTCCATCGACCCTATTCCCACTGAGCTACTGATCAGCCAACTACCCTGTGTCCATGGATATTGTCAACATTTCTCTCTCTTCAGGTACTGTCCGTCTGTCCTTCAAATCTCCCATCATCACCCCCTCCTCAATAAAACAAACCCTTGACCCTGCTATCCTTACAAATTACTGCCCCATCTTCAACCTCCCTCTCCTCTCTAAACACTTTGAACATGTTGCCACCTCCCAAATCCTTGCCCATCTTTCCCAGAACTCCCATGTTTGAATCCCTTCAATCAGGTCTCTGCCCTGTCACAGTGAAATACAAGAGACAAACAGAATCTTACCCGGAGAGAAAGACAGACAATCTGGGAGCTTGGATCCAACACGGATATGTTCATAAGATCAGAAGTAAGGGTAGCAGCACAGTCATTACCGAGAGACAACAATACCTGCTGGAGACAGACAGAGAACCAAACAACATGAATCACAACACCAAGCTACCTAGACCCATATAACCGAGACAAGAAGAATTGGAGATGAAGAACTCAAAGACACATTACCCGGACAAATGGAATATCTAAGAGGACAACAGGTAGAACCAAGGAAGCTCTACCTGCTCCCCAATATACCCAAACACGTAATAATATTATTTTTTATTATTGTCACAGGTAGGCTTATATTAACACTGCAATGACGGTACTGTGAAAATCCCCCAGTTGCCACACTCGAGTTCCTGTTCGGGTACACTGAGGGAGAGTTCAGAAAGTTCAATTCACCGAACAAGCAGGTCTTTCGGGACTTGTGGGAGGAAACTGCAGCAACCGGAGGAAACCCACGCCGACACGGGTCGAACGTGCAGACTCTGCACAGACAGTGACCCAAGTGGGAATTGAACTCGGGACCTTGGCACTGTGAAGCAACAGTGCTAAACACTGCTACATCAGGGAAATACTACCAGACATCCCTATCGGATCAGACTGTGAGAGAGAAAATGCTACAGAATCATAGAATCTATAATGCAGAAGGAGGCCATTCGGCCCATCGAGTCTGCACTGGCCCTTTGAAAGAGCACCCTGCTAGACCATGCTTCCACCCTATCTCAGTAACCCCACCTAACCTTTGTTTGGACACTAAGGGGCAAGTTAGCATGGTCAATCCACCTAACTTGCACATCTTTGGACGGTGGGAGAAAACTGGATGGGAACCCACACAGATACGGGGAGATTGTGCAAACTCCACACAGTCACCCAAGGCCAGAATAGCTTAAACATCAACACACTGCTCCTGCTAGTTGATGGTATAGTGGGTCAATAAATATAACTAGTGAATTAAAAAGGTGTGTTATATAGTTTAAAAACAGAAAATGCTAGATTAACTCAACAGGTCTGGCAGCATCATAGAATCCCAACAGTGCAGAAGGAGGCCATTCAGTCCATCGAGTTTACACCAACCCTACAAAAGAGCACCCTACCCAGGGGCACTTCCCCCGTCCTCTCCCAGTAACCCCACTTCACCTTTTGGACACGAAGGGGCAATTTAGCATAGCCAATCCACCAAAGCTGCACATCTTTGGACGATGGAGGGGCGGCATGTGGCACAGTGGTTAGCACTGGGACTACGCCGCTGAGGACCCAGGTTCGAATCCCGACCCTGGGTCTCTGTCCATGTGGAGTTTACACATTCTTCCCGTGTCTGCGTGGGTTTCACCCCCCCCCCCCCCCCCCCCCGCCCCCGCCCCACAACCTAAAATGTGCAGGGTAAGTGGATTGGCGACGCTAAATTGCTCCTTAATTGGAAAAAAAAATAATTGGCTACTCTAACCTTTTTTTAAAAATCATTGGATGGTTGGAGAAAGCTGGAGCACCCAAAGGGAACGTACACAGACACGGGGAGAATGTGCAAACTCCACACAGCCACCCAAGGCTGGAATTGAACCCAGGTCGCTTGAACTGTGAGGCAGCAGTTCTAACCACCGTGCCACATCTGTGGCAAGAGAAACAGAGTTAACGTTTGTTCTTCCTTGTTGTAAAAGTTCTGTTGAAGGATCAATGGACTCTTTTCAAAAAAAGTCCACAGAAGTGGAAAGAAAATGTTTTCATCAGAGGTTTGATACAGGAAGAAGTTTCAGTCTGTGTGAAGCTCAATCTTCAATTACACAAAGCCCGCAGTCTGATTGGCTGGAGGATCAGAGTCCATCCGGTCCTCCAAATCCTCCCATTGGTCAACACTTCTCAGGCAAGAAATGAGGTTTGGAACCTGCGCCATCTGACCAATGGGAAGAACTCAAAATGATGCAGAGTCTCAGCTAATGGGGGAGATCTGGGATCAGCCCGCCCCTGATTTACTCCAATTGGTTGGAGGACCAGCTACTCCTGCACGGTCCTCCAGTCACACCCCCTCTTCCTATTGGTATGGACCTGCCGTCAATCACTCCCCGGGCATTGTGATGTGGGGCATGCGCAGTGCGGCACATGTCCCGGGACAGACGCTTGTTTGTCTCATCTTCAGGCGGGAAGGAGGCGGATAAGCGGAGGCAGCGTTAGGGGCAGTGGGTGGGAGTGGAGGCCTCAAAGCTAAAACAAGAAATTACCGATCCCGAGTTTGCACCGAGCGGGAAGGTTTTCCTGCAGAGCCTTTCCCCAGTTAACCACCATCATCCTCATGGGGGCCAGTGTGCAGCAGGGAGCATGCGCGGTGAGCCCTGTCCACTCAGCAGGACTGACAGTGATGGATTCTGGAAACTCCTTTTACAGGGGGTTACAAGGGGAGGATTTAAACACAGCAAAGTGAAATCAAACAAGGCATTAAGATCTGAACTTCTGTTTTGAACCAGATATATTGACAATTTTTATATGATGCAGAGCAAGGCCAGCAGTGTAGGCAGCACCTTAGCACAGTGGTTAGCACTGTTGCCTCACAGCGCAGGTTAAATTCCTGGCTTGGGTCACTGTCTGTGCAGAGTCTTCACTTTCTCCCTGTGTCTGCGTGGGTTTCCTCCGGGTGCTCCGGTTTCCTCCACAAGCCCCGAAAGACATGCCGTTAGGTAATTTGGACATTCTGAATTATCGCTCAGTGTACCTGAACAGACACCTGAATGTGGCAACGAGGATCTTTTCCAGTAACTTCATTACAGTGTTAATGTAAGCCAACCTGTGACAATAAAGATTATTATTATAAATAAATCAAATCAAAACCTGGGTGAGGGTCACATTCAGGAGAAGTTATTAAAATTGAACCAGATACAGATAAACTATATCAGGATTCACTGATATTTCCATTTGAATCACTGCTCCTGGTACCTGACGCCTCTTAACTTGATCCATCACACCAACACTTAGACTAACTGACTGGGCTGAGGTCGGTATTGGATAAAAACCCGAGGATCACTTGTCATCACAGAATCCTAGAAATTTACAGCACAGAGGAGGCCATTCAGCCCATTGTGTCTGTGTTGGCTGAAAATGGTTTATCCAGCCCACTTTCTACCTCTTGGTCTGTAGCCCTGCAGGTCACAGAAACTCCACATCGGGGTGTCTTTAAATGTGATGAGGGTTTCTGTCTCTACCTTTCAGTGAGTTCCAGATCCCCACCACCCCACTGGGTGAAGAAAATCCTCAATTCCCCTTTAATCCTTCCAATAGATACTTAAATCTCTGTCCCCCAGGTTACTGACCAGCCTGTTAATGAAATAGGTCCTTCTGCCGTCTGATCCACTATATCTGGGACACTCATGATTTTATACGCCTCAATTAAATGTCCACTCAGCCTCCTCTGTTCCACAGAAAACAATCCCAGTCAATCCAATCTTTCCTCTTGTTAAAATTCCCCAATCCTGGAAACATCCAGATAAATCTCTTCCGTACTCTCTCCAGTACAATCACATTCTTCCTGTAATGTGGTGACCAGAACTGTACTCCGTACTCTAGCTGTGATCTAACTCGTGTTTTTTAGTTCTGGAATAACCATTCTCTAACCTTCCATTAACTTCCATGTGATGGAAACTGACAGCTGCAACTTGTCAGCATTTGAAAGATATTTACAAATGATTTGAGAGTTTCTTACAGTTGGGATCTTTCTCTGTCCTGTCCATTTGAGGTGTTTGATAACAGCCTTTCTCCTGTGAATATCTAGCTGGAGTATTGGGCCCTGATATGTTTCCTTATTCACCTTGTTGACTAAATATTGAATCTTGTGGTTTTCAGATACCAGATAATCAAACTGCCAACAACAAATCGTCTTTTACTAATTTTATTTACAGCGCTGCAATAATACAGACAGTCAAATCCTTACATGGTTCTGGTCCTCAGTGAAATACTGAAATGATGAACTTTAGATGTACTTCATATATTCCACAGGAAACGAAGTACATTTGGTTTGTCCACATTGAGTCCTTTTTTTAAATTTAGAGTACCCAATTGTTTTTTTTCCACTTAAGGGGCAATTTACTGTGGCCAATCCACCTACCCTGCACATCTTTGTGTTGTGGGGGTGAAACCCACGCAGACACAGGGAGAATGTGCAAACTCCACACGGACAGTGACCCAAGGCCGGGATCGAATCTGGGTACTCACCGTCATGAGGCAGCAGTGTTAACCACTGCGCCACCCCATCCACATTGACTCTTATAAATTTTTACAGATGCACCACAGAATTGAAATGAAAAAATGAAAATCGCTTATTGTCACGAGTAGGCTTCAATGAAGTTACTGTGAAAAGCACCTAGTCGCCACATTCCGGCGCCTGTCCGGGGAGGCTGGTACGGGAATTGAACCGTGCTGCTGGCCTGCTTGGTAAGCCAGCGATTTAGCTGAGTGAGCTAAACCAGCCCCTGGTTTAAGCAACCTATCTTACTGCATCACACCTTGTCTGGTAACTGATCAGCCCAAGACCGGATTAACCATGCTAAATTACCCCTTAGTGCTCAGAAAACATGCTTAAGGTTAGGTTAGGGTCGTTGGTATAGGGAATGGGAGTGGACTTTTATAATCTTTATTATTATTGTCACAAGTAGGCTTACATTACCACTGCAATGAAGTTACTGTGAAAGGCCCTAGTTGCCACATTCCGGCACCGGTTGGGGTACACTGTGGGAGAATCCAGAATGTCCAATCCACCTAGCAGCACGTCTTTTGGGACTTGTGGGACGAAACTGAAGCACCCGGAGGAAACCCACGCAAACACGGGGAGAACATGCAGATTTCAATGTGGGTTTTGAGGAGAGATTTAGCCTGCTGCTGCTGAGTAGACTGAACACTGGTTCTGAAATACTGTCACACTGATCCAAATCCTCCCAGTCAATCCAGAGTTCAGATTTAAGTAGAATTATTTAAGTTAAAAAACTGGTACCATTTAATTTATTTAAACTTGGGTCAGCAAACCCCGTCACACAAACTACAAGAGATAGTCTTTGAGATTAATTATTCCTTTAATGTCTGTGCTGTTCTGAATGTTGACAGTATTAACCTTCTCCCTAACATGCGCTTACCCTTCTTTAGGTTAATTCTAAAAATGTTTAACTATGTGGGTCATACAGACCCATATCTCTGCTGAATGCAGACGCCAAAATACTGGCCAAAATCCTAGCCAAAAGGCTAGAAGACTGTGTACCTGAGGTGGTCACAGAGGACCAGACGGGCTTTGTCAAAGGTAGACAGCTGACCGCGAACATCAGGCGCCTGCTGAACGTGATAATGACCCCCTCCGGGGAGAGAACACAAGAGGTGATCGTCTCCCTGGACGCAGAAAAGGCCTTCGACAGAGTCGAATGGATATACCTCATAGAGGTACTGGAGCGGTTCGGGCTTGGAACAGGGTTCACAGCTTGGGTAAAGCTCCTGTACAACGCTCCCATGGCGAGTGTACAGACCAACAATACCAACTCCCAATACTTCCAGCTGCACAGGGGCACCAGACAAGGATGCCCACTGTCCCCGCTGCTGTTCGCACTAGCAATCGAACCGCTAGCAATCGCGCTCAGGGCAGCAAAAAATTGGAGGGGGATCCGAAGGGGAGGTAGAGAGCACAGAGTCTCACTCTATGCGGATGATCTGCTCCTCTATATCTCGGACCCACAAAGCAGCATGGACGGAATCATCGCGCTCCTGAAAGAGTTTGGAGCCTTCTCGGGCTACAAACTCAACATGAGCAAAAGTGAGATCTTCCCATTACACCCGCAAGGGGGGGGGGGGGGGGGGAGCACTAAAGGGGCTGCCGTTCAAACAAGCCCGACATAAATTCCGCTACCTGGGGATCCAAATAGCCCATGACTGGAAAGGGATCCACAAATGGAACCTCACCAGCCTGACGGAGGAAGTTAAAAAGGACCTGCAAAGATGGAACACACTCCCGCTCTCCCTCGCGGGGAGAGTTCAGACGATCAAAATGAACGTACTGCCCAGGTTCCTCTTCCTGTTTAGATCCATTCCGATCTACATCCCCAAGGCCTTTTTCAAAGCGCTGGACAAACTCATCATGGCGTTCGTATGGGGGGGTAAAAATGCTAGGATCCCAAAGAAGGTCTTACAAAAAACAAAAACCAGGGGAGGGTTAGCCCTCCCGAATCTACAATTCTACCACTGGGCAGCAACAGCCGAGCGAGTAAGGGGATGGATCCAGGAGCCAGAAGCTGAGTGGGTGCGTGCGGAGGAGGCCTCCTGCATGGGAACCTCCCTCCGGGCCCTCGCCACGGCAGCACTCCCATCCCCACCCAAAAAACACTCCAGCAGCCCAGTGGTGACAGCCACCCTCCAATCCTGGAACCAACTGCGGCAGCAACTTGGCCTGACCAAAATGTCGAACAGGGCTCCCATCTGCAACAACCATAGGTTCAAACCAGCACTGACCGACGCCACCTTCAAAAGGTGGAGGCAGGACGGGGGGACACTGACAGTCAGGGACCTATACACGGACGACAGGATCGCAACACTGGACGAACTGACAGAGAAATTTCAGCTAGCTGGGGGGAACGAGCTACGGTACCTGCAGCTCAAAAACTTCCTACGAAAGGAGACAAGGACGTACCCACAACCGCCACGACAGACACTACTGGAAGACCTACTGGACGCAAGTATCCTAGAGAAAGGGAACTGTAGTGACATGTATGACCGACTGGTAGATAGGGACGACACCGTACTGGACGCAACAAGGAGGAAATGGGAGGACGACCTGGGGATGGAGATCGGGTGGGGACTCGGGAGCGAAGCACTGCATAGGGTCAACTCCACCTCCACGTGCGCAAGGCTCAGCCTGACGCAACTAAAAGTGGTACACAGAGCCCACTTAACAAGAACCCGTATGAGTAGGTTCTTCCCGGAGGTGGAAGACAGATGTGAACGGTGCCAAAGAGGCCCGGCCAACCACGCCCACATGTTCTGGTCCTGCCCCAGACTCGTGGAGTACTGGACAGCCTTCTTCGAGGTAATGTCCAAAGTGGTGGGAGTGAGGGTGGAGCCATGCCCGATAGTGGCGGTCTTCGGGGTTTCAGAACAGCCAGATCTATTCCTGGGGAGGAGGGCGGATGCCCTTGCCTTTGCCTCCCTGATCGCCCGCCGTAGAATCCTGTTTGGCTGGCGGTCAGCAGCACCGCCCAGAGCTGCGGACTGGCTGTCCGACCTCTCGGAATCTCTCCAAATGGAGAAAATCAAATTTGCCATCCGAGGGTCGGACGACGGCTTCCACAGAACGTGGGAGCCATTCATGCAACTGTTCCGGGACCTATTTGTGGCCAATGTACAAGAGGAAGAATAGTCGGGGGAAGGTAGCGGGAGGGGGGGGGGGGGCTACAGGTTCGTTACGGGGGTTTGATGGCTAGCTAAGGCCCAAAACCAAGCTAAATAAACATGTTGAGGGGGGGGGGGGGGGGGGGGGGGGGGGGGGGGCGCAGTTACTACTACGAAGATGCTTACCTGTAAATATGTATGTTAATTTTTGCGTGTTTGTTTTTGTTTGTTTTTTTTTTTCTCTCTCCTAACAATTTGTAATTTGTTCAATATAAAATACGAAAACTGAATAAAAACATTTATAAAAAAAAATAAAAAAAAAAAATGTTTAACTAACTTGCTGGAGTTTTTGAGGAGCTAACAAAAAGCGTTGATGAGGGTAATGCGGCAGATGTGGTGTACATGGACTTTCAAAAGACATTTGATACAATGCCACACAACAGACTTGTGAGCAAAGCTATAGCTCATGGAATAAAAGAAACAGGAGCAACATGGATACAATATTGGCCGAGTAATAGGAAACAGAGAGGACTGGTCAATGGATATTTTTGGGGGCTGGAGGAAGAGTTTCGTCGCGTTCCCCAGAGGGTGGTATTGGGACACCTGCTTTTCTTGATATATATCGATGATCTAGACGTTGGTGTACAGGGAACAATTTCAAAGTTTGCAGATGATACAAAACAAAAGTACTCAGTATCCTGGGATTTATTATTCTGCGGCACAGTGGTTAGCACCGCTGCCTCACAGCACCTGGGACCTGGGTTCAACACTAGCCTTGGGTGACTGCCTGTGTGGAGTTTGCATGTTCTCCCGTGTCTGCATGAGTTTTCTCTGGGTGCTCCTGTTCCCCCCCCCCCCCCCCCCCGACAGTTCAAAGGTGTGTTGGGTAGGTGGAGTTACTGGGATAGGGATGGGAAGTGGGCTTAGGTAGGGTGCTCTTTCGGTGAGTCGGTGCGGACTTGATGGGCCGAATGGCCTCCTTCTGCACTGTATGGATTCTAAAATTAATAGGGAAATAGAGTAGACGAGCAAAGAGATTATGCTGAACTTATACTTGGGGCAGCACGGTAGCATGGTGGTTAGCATAAATGCTTCACAGCTCCAGGGTCCCAGGTTCAGTTCCCGGCTGGGTCACTGTCTGTGCGGATTCTGCATGTCCTCCCCGTGTGTGCGTGGGTTTCCTCCGGATGCTCCGGTTTCCTCCCACAGTCCAAAGATGTGCGGGTTAGGTGGATTGGCCATGTTAAATTGCACGTAGTGTCCTGTACCAGCCAGGTAGTGTTCCCATACCAGCCTCCCCGGACAGGCGCCGAAATGTGGCGACTAGGGGCTTTTCACAGTAACTTAATTGAAGCCTACTCGTGACAATAAGCAATTTTCATTTTTCATTTTCATAAAAGGTAAGGTTAGGCGGGGGGGGGGGGGGGGTTGTTGGGTTACGGGTATAGCGTGGATACGTGGGTTTGAGTAGGGTGATCATTGCTCGGCACAACATCGAGGGCCGAAGGGCCTGTTCTGTGCTGTACTGTTCTATGTTCTATACAAGAAACTTGTTAGAACCATTCTTGGAAACTTCTTCTGCACTCTCTCCAATGTGTTCACATCCTTTCTGTGGAGTGGCGCCCAGAACTGTGCACAATATTCCAGTTGAGGTCTCAAAGGGCATGAACGGAGGTGAGGGAAACGAGAGAAAGAGGAGTTCATGGCTCGGACAAAGGGGAATATTAGAGGAGACTTGGCCCAGTGGGTGAGGGGAATTATCAACAGCAGAGAAAGCTGATTGAATGGACTGAATCTTAGTGACAAAGAAAAGCATGCGTTCCTCCTCCATGAGCACTTGTGGGGAGGTGAGGATGGAGGAGGCAGGGGAGAGGGAGAGACCTTCAAAAAGAATTGTTTACGTTGACAATATTAAGATTTATCACACAAATCTTTTATTTTTACTTTTTCCAATTTAGTGGAGATTTTGCGTGGCCAATCCATCTACCCTGCACATCTTTGGGTTGTAGGAATGAAACCCACGCAGACACAGGTAGAATAAGCAAACTCCACACCGACAATGACCAGGGCCGCGATGAAAGCCGGGTTCTCGGCACCGTGACTCAGCAGTGCTAACCACTGCGCCACCTTTCCGTGGGTCACACACAAATCATTAAACACAAAGCTCATTTATTTGGCTTTTATCGAGAATATTAACCCCAATAACTGGTCTGGATTTCATCAACATCAGCAGAAACTGACCCACTAAACATATTTGAATCTGGATGTGATTAATAGCAGAATCCAATCAATGTGGTTACTTATGAAATCTTTGATGTTTCAGCAGGTTGGATGACTGAGTGAATCCCTTCCCACAATCGGAGCAGGTGAACGGCCTCTCCCCAGTGTGAACTCGCTGGTGTACAGTGAGGTGAGATGAGTGTCTGAACCCAGTCCTGCAGTGAGAGCACCTGAATGGTCTCTCCTGGTGGTGAACATGTTAATGGCGCATCAGCATACCGGAACTTTTATAGCACTTCCCACAGTCTGGGCATTTAAACGGTCTCTCCCCAGTATGAATCTGCTGATCTGTCAGCAGGGAGAATGAAGCAGTGAATGCCTTCCAATACTCGGAGCAGGTTACTGGTCTCTCTCCAGTGTGAACTAGCTGGTGTCGCCGCTGTGGATGACTGAGTGAATCCATTCCCACATTTAGAGCAGGTGAATGGCCTCTGCCCCGTGTGAACTCGCCGATGTTTCAGCTAGTGGGATGACCTAACAAATCCTTTTCCACATGTGGAGCAGGTGAATGGTCTCTCCCCAGTGTGGCTACACCGATGAATGTCCAGCTCAGACGGGTAACTGAATCCCTTACCACAGTCCCCACATTTCCATGGTTTCTCCATGGAGTGACTGTACTTATGTTTTGACAGGCCAGATGATTGGCTGAAACCTCTGCCACACATAAAAACTGATGTTTCCACAGTCAGTTCACTGGAACTCTCTCATTCGGGTGTGTGTTGTGTGGGTCTTGGTGCTTTTCCAGTCACAATGATGTTTGAAATCTTTTCTCACAAACAACAGAGAAACATTTCTCCTTTCACATTCAAAGGCCGATGTTATTCAGATTCTGATGTAGCGAGTGAGACTATTTCATCTCTGCGATGTTTTGTTTGAGTTTCCACTCGCAAAATTTCCTCTCCGAATACCCTGTAAAAGAAGTTTACAAACATCATCACTGTATAGTAATAGAAATTCAGAATAGACAATTCCAGTTTCTGTGGACTAATCTTTTATCGCTTGTTACCCCAAATAAGTGGCCCAAACAAACTGAAAGAAGACAAAATTAGCAACAAAATACCAACAAAAGCAAAGGGAAGCTTCCTAACTAAACCAGAATGTTGCTTCTAGTGTTTTGGAGTTGCTTTGTACCCCGAGGTTCCCACCAGTTGTGGAAGGTAGCAAGCGTACCATTGGCCGCCACTGCTCCCTTTCAATGAATATTTGTAAGGCAGTCTGACAGCCACCCAACCTCCATAGGAACTGCTCATTGAGGTTCAACAAATGTCTTTGTTCATCAGCCCCAAGAAAAGATCCAAGAGAAGAACTTCAGATTCACCCAGCATCCTCCACAATGAGCAGCCAAAAATTAGGAGCCTGGGGCTGAAGTGTAACCGAAGGTGAGGAGCAGCCCCTTCAGGAAACTATACAGAGGCTGCAACCTCTACACTGAACAATGGTCCCTCCTCCAGACTGCAGTTGGGGCTGGGTGAAGTTGTTTAATAGTCGTCTTTTTCGGGCACTAGGACCTGGCGGGGTACACACTACGAAGCCACGCCTATTATAATGTGGAGATGCCGGCGTTGGACTGGGGTGAGCACAGTAAGAAGTCTTACAACACCAGGTTAAAGTCCAACAGGTTTGTTTCAAACACGAGCTTTCGGAGCACGGCTCCTTCTTCAGGTGAATGGAAAGGCTTGTTCCAGAAATGTTTATATAGACACAGTCAGAGATGCCCCGGAATGCGAGCACCTGCAGGCAATCAAATCATCAAAGATGCAGAGAGAGAGGTAACTCCAGGTTAAAGAGGTGTGAATTGTCCCAAGCCAGTTCAGTCGGTATGCCTCTGCAAGTCCAGGCTTGTTGGTGGGGGCCGAATGTAATGCGACATGAATCCCAGATCCCGGTTGAGTCCGCATTCATGCGTGCGGAACTTAGCTATAAGTTTTTGCTCAGCAATTTTGCGTTGTCTCGTCTCCTGAAGGCCTCCTTGTAGAATGCTGACCCGGAGATCAGAGGCTGAATGTCCTTGACTGCTGAAGTGTTCCCCAACTGGAAGGGAACAGTCCTGCCTGTTGATAGTCGCACGATGCCCGTTTATTCGTTGTCGCAGTGTCTGCATGGTCTCGCCAATGTACCACGCTTCGGGACATCCTTTCCTGCAGCGTATGAGGTAGACTACATTGGTCGAGTCGCACGAGTATGCGCCGCGTACCTGGTGGGTGGTGTTTCCACGTGGAAACACCACCCACCAGGTACGCGGCGCATACTCGTGCGACTCGACCAATGTAGTCTACCTCATACGCTGCAGGAAAGGATGTCCCGAAGCGTGGTACATTGGCGAGACCATGCAGACACTGCGACAACGAATAAACGGGCATCGTGCGACTATCAACAGGCAGGACTGTTCCCTTCCAGTTGGGGAACACTTCAGCAGTCAAGGACATTCAGCCTCTGATCTCCGGGTCAGCATTCTACAAGGAGGCCTTCAGGAGACGCGACAACGCAAAATTGCTGAGCAAAAACTTATAGCTAAGTTCCGCACGCATGAATGCGGACTCAACCGGGATCTGGGATTCATGTCGCATTACATTCGGCCCCCACCAACAAGCCTGGACTTGCAGAGGCCTACCGACTGAACTGGCTTGGGACAATTCACACCTCTTTAACCTGGAGTTACCTCTCTCTCTGCATCTTTGATGATTTGATTGCCTGCAGGTGCTCGCATTCCGGGGCATCTCTGACTGTGTCTATATAAACATTTCTGGAACAAGCCTTTCCATTCACCTGAAGAAGGAGCCGTGCTCCGAAAGCTCGTGTTTGAAACAAACCTGTTGGACTTTAACCTGGTGTTGTAAGACTTCTTACTACGCCTATTATAGACGTCATCGCATCCACGCATGCGCACCGCTTCATTTCAATCAAGACGGCGGGCGTTATGCCGGGACTGATATCGGGAAAAAGATCCGAAGCTGCAACCGCAGGACCTACAGGTACATATTCCTGGTTTGGGGCCTTCACGCAGTGTTTAGAAACTCTCTCGCCAGAGCCGGCTCCATCGCTTCCTCCGGATTTCCACATCCTTACCCGCTGCCCATGAGACAGAAAAGTGTCTCTTTCCCAGGCGCCATCACACACTGCGCATGCTCCAACTACTCCCAGGCATTGCGCCTGCGCATTGCTGCCCTGTGGTGTCGATAGAGAACATTCACCACCGCGGGGGATGCCGGGTAATCAATGCGCCATTTGCTTGGCGCCATGGTTGGGTGCTACCAGGTAAGCTGGGCGGGCTAGCTCACGGAAGCGAAGTGGGAGGCGAGCAGGTGAGGGGGGAGGGGGAACTGTTCTGCTGACCCCCCCCATCAGCAGACCTGGTCCCCCACCCCCCTCCACCAACAATCCCTACCCACCCCCTCCCCCATATGAAACTAGTCACCTGCTCGACTTCCAGGCGCTTCCGTGAGCTAGCTAGGGATTGGTGCTTGGAAACAAATTGGAAGTCGAGGACAGTGGGTGCCTGAGGGCGGGCCTGAGGAGGCGCAGGATGCGGGCTGGAGGCTGCCCTAAGGAGGGTGATGGGCGCAGAGAGGATGTTGCATGCATGTGTGTGTTCCCCAGACCAGGCTGATCATATGGAATGTGAGAGGGCTGTATGGGCCGGTCAAGAGGGCTTGTGTATTTGCGCATTTGAGGTGGTTGAAGGCGGAAGTGGCAATGTTAGAAGAAACACACCTGAGTACCTGAGGGCAGAGGATCAGACTAGGCTGAGGAAGGGGTGGGTCAGGCAGGTATTTCATTCGGGGCTAGACTCTAAGACTAGGAGGGTTGCGATCTTGATTAATAAGCGGGTGTCATTCGAGGTAGGGAATATAGTGGCGGACTCGGTGGGGGGGGGGGGGGGGGGGGGGGGTAGGTACATCATGGTGAGCGGGAAGCTGGAGGGGATATCGGTGGTTTTAGGAAATATTTATGATGCTACAAGTTGGGACGACGCGGAATTTATGAGGCGGGTGTTAGGGAAGATTCCGGACCTGGACTTGCATAAGCTGATCATGGGAGGGGACTTTGATACGGACATTGATCCGAGGTTGGATCGGTCGAGTTCAAGGACAGGGAGAGTGCCGGCCGTGGTGAAGGAGCTAAAGGGGTTTATGGAACAGATGGGGTGGGGTGGTCCGTGGGGGTTCGGATGGCCAAGAACGAAGGAGTTTTCTTTTTTTCACAAAGTGTACTCCTGGATTGATTTTTTCATTTGAGCAGGGCTTTGCTGGTGGGGGTGATGGATGCCGAGTATTTGGGAATTGTTGTGTTGTCCATGCCCCACACTGGGTGGATTTATGGGTGAGCAAGGACGGGGGTCGGCGCCCACAATGGAGATTGGATGTAGGACTGTTAGCAGATGAGGGTGTGTGTGGGTGGGTGAGGGAGGCCATGCAGAATTATTTGGAGATAAAAGACATGGGGGAAATTTCGGCAGCAACAGTGTGGGAAGCACTGAAGGCAGTAGTTAGTGGGGAGCTAATTTTGAATCGGGCTCAAAGGGAGAAGGTGGAGCGGGTAGGGATGGATAGGCTGGTTAGGGAAATACTCCAGGTGGGCAGAAGGTATTCTGAAGCCCCGGAGGCAGAGTTGTTGAAGGAGCTGCAGAAGCTGCAGATGGAGTTTGGTCTGATATCTACAGGCAGTTCTTGGAAGGGTTGGAGTTTCCAACGGTGGAGGAAGAGTTGGTGGAGGGGTTGGGAGCCCCGATTGGAATTGTAGAAGTAGGAGAGAGATTGGAGGCCATGCAGTCGGTTAAGGCCCCAGGACCGGACGGCAATGGCTACACTGTGGAATTTTACAAGATATTTTCTGGGAGGCTGGGCCCACTGCAGAAACCAGGTGGGGTGTGATAAAGGTAGGCAGCTAATGGCCTAGAAGGCTCCTATGATCATGATGCCCTCCAAGGGGCTGGAGGCGGAGGTAGCGGTCGCTATGGACACGGAGAAGACGTTCGACCGGGTTGAATGGAATTATTTGTGGGAGTCCTGGGATGGTTTGGGCAGGGCTTTATTGACTGGGTTCGGTTGCTGTACCAGGCACCACTGGCGAGTGTGCGGACGAACCGGGTGAGCTCGGACTACTTTAGCCTGCACCGGGGGGATAAGGTAGGGAATGTCCCCTCTCCCCACTGTTGTTTGACTTGGCTATAGAGCCATTGGCGATGGCGCTGAGAGCGTCAAAGGATTGGAAGGAGCTGGTCCGTGGGTGGGGGGGGGGTGGGGTGGGGGGGGGGGGGGGGGGGGGGAGTGGAACACAGGGTTTCGTTATATGCAGATGACCTACTCCTATACAATTCTTTTTTTTAAAATAATTTTTATTCAAAATTTTAATAAAATATCAACAACAAAAAGTAATATTTTTTTTTTACAAAGAACAGAAAAAAGAAGAAACAGCCCCCCCCCCCCCCCCCCCCCCCGCGCATACACAAAGGAAGAGGTAAATTAACACCTGCCATTCGCACACAACACACGCCCATCCCTTCGACACCACAGTGTGTACATAGAGAAATAAATAAATCAACGTTCCCCATTGGCACAGAACAACTATGCCCGTCCCTTCGGTCCAAAACAACGAAACACCCCTCCTCCCTCCCCCCGGTTGCTGCTGCTGCTGGCCTTTTCCTATCGTTCTGCCAGGAAGTCCAGAAATGGCTGCCACCTCCCGAAAAACCCCTGCACTGATCTCCTTAGGGCAAATTTCGCCTTCTCTAAGTTAATAAACCTCGCCATATCGTTGACCCAGGCCTCTGCACTTGGGGGCCTCGCATCCTTCCACTGAAGAAGAATCCTCCGCCGGGCTACTAGAGACGCAAAGGCCAGAACACCGGCCTCTTTCGCCTCCTGCACTCCCGGCTCCACTGCAACCCCAAATACTGCGAGCCCCCAGCCTGGCTCGACCCTGGATCCCACCACCCTCGACAGCGTCCTTGCTACCCCCTTCCAAAATTCCCCCAGCGCTGGGCATTCCCAGAACATATGGGCATGATTTGCTGGGCTCCCTGAGCACCTAATACACCTGTCCTCACTCCCAAAGAACCGGCTCATCCTTGTCCCGGTCATGTGAGCCCTGTGTAGCACCTTAAATTGTATGAGGCCAAGCCTCGCACAAGAAGAGGAGTTCACCCTTCCTAGGGCGTCCGCCCACATCCCCATCTCAATCTCCTCACCCAGCTCCTCCTCCCATTTACCCTTCTACTCCTCAACCGAGGCCTCGTCTACCTCCTGCATCACCTGGTACGCTTCCGAGATCCTCCCGTCACCAACCCACACCCCCGAGAGCACCCTGTCCTGGACCCCACGTGGCGGCAGTAGAGGGAACCCCGCCACCTGCCGCCTGCAAATGCCCTTACCTGCATGTACCTAAAGGCGCTCCCCGGGGGGAGCCCGAACTTCCCCTCCAGCACACCCAGGCTCGCAAACTTCCCGTCTACAAATAGGTCCCTCAACCTCCTGATACCTGCCCTGTGCCAACTCAGGAACCCGCCATCAATTCTCCCTGCAACAAACCGGTGGTTGCCCCATATCGGGGCCCCCATCAAGGCCCCCACCTCCCCCCTGTGCCGTCTCCTATACAATTCTGACCCATTAGCGGGCATGGGAGAGTTTATGCGGATCTTTGGGGAATTTGGCCGGTTCTCAGGATACAAATTGAACATGGGTTTTTGCGATCTGGTCGAGAGGGCAGGAGCTGGGGGAGCTGCCGTTTAAAGTGGTGGGAGGGAGTTTCCATTACTTGGGAATTAGGCTGGCACGGGGATGGGAGCAGGTACATAAATTAAATTTGACCCGGTTAGTTGAACAAATGAAGGAGGACGTTCGGAGGTGGGACATGCTCCCATGGTGGGGAGGGAACAGTAAAAATTAGATTTTTGTTTATTTTCCATTTTCCAGTGCCTCCCTATTTTTATACCAAAGACGTTTTTTAAGCGGGTGAACAAGGTGATCTCTGGTTTTGTGTGGACGGGTTAAACCCCGCGAGTAAAGAGAAGTGTTGCTGAGCAGAGGGGGGTGGGCTGGTGCTGCCAAACTTGAGTAACTACTACTGGATGGCAAATATAGCCATGATTAGGAAATGGGTAGTGGGGGAGGGGTCGGCGTGGGAGCAGGTAGAGACAGCATCATGTAAGGGCACAAGTTTGGGGGCTTCGATATCGGCTCCTCTGCCATTCTCGCTGGCCCGGTACTCCACATGCCCAGTGGTACTGGCGGCCCTGAGAGTTTGGGGGCAGTGGCGGAAGCATATGGGAGTGGAGGGAGTGTCGGTGTGGGCATCAATTTGTGGCAACCACCAGTTAGTCCCGGGGAGCCTGGATGGAGAGATTCGGAGGTGGCAGAGAGCAGGCATTGAGAGGCTGCGAGATCTATTTATTGATGGGAGCTTTCCATGTTTCAAGGATTTGGAGGCGAAGTTTGAATTGCCGGGAGAGAATGGGTTTCGATATCTGCAGATAAGGGATTTTGCGCTAAGGCAGGTTCCAACTTTTCCGCTTCTACGGCTACAGGGGATACAGGACCGGGTAGTTTTTAGAACGTAGGTGGGGGAGAGGAAGGTTTTGAAAATGTATAACAAACTTATGGAGTGAGAGGAAACCCAGATAGGTGAGCTAAAACGTAAATGGGAAGATGAGCTGGGAGGGGAGATAGAGGTGGGTCTGTGGGAGGATGCGCTGAGCAGAGTCAACACGTCCTCATCATGTGCCAGGCTCAGCCTGATACAATTCAAGGCGGTTCACCGGGCACACATGACAGTGCTTCATTTTTCATTTCAGTGGCCCGGATGAGCATGTTTTTTAGGGTGGAGGACAGGTGTGTGAGGTGCACGGAAGGGCCCGCATTCCATGTTCACGCCAACTCCGGTTAGGGGATACTGGCAGGGATTAGCAGATGTCATGTCCAGGGTGCTAAAGACGAGGGTGGCGCTGGGTCCAGAGGTGGCAATTTACGGAGTGTCGGAAGACCCGGGAGTCCAGGGGGCGAGAGAGGCTGACGTTTTGGCTTTTGCCTCCTTGGTAAACCGGAGACAGATATTGTTAGCATGGAGGGATTCGAAGACCCCAAAATCAAAGGTATGGGTTAGCGACAAAGCTGGGTTTCTCAGTCTTGAGAAAATGATGTTCGCCCCAAGAGGGTCAATGTTCGGGTTTGTTCGGAGGTGGCAGCCATTTATTGACTTCTTCGGAGAAACCTAAACTGTCAGTGGGTTCGATAAGGTGAGGGGGATAGGAGGGGAGTCAGGCTATTTTGTGTCTAGAGGAGGCAGGAGCTGTGGGAGAAGGAGGGATGTGTTACTCACTGAATTGTGTTTACATTTGTGTTGGTGTCGTTTGTTATAAAATCATAAATGCCTTCATAAAATGTTTTTTTTTTAAAAAGAGTATTGATAGGCAGAGGGATCTGGGTGTACAGGTACACAGGTCACTGAACGTGGGAGTACAGGTGGAGAAGGTCCTCAAGAAGACATACGACATGCATGCCTTCATCGGCCAGGGTATTGAGTTAAAAAATTGCCATGTTGCAACTTTATAGAAACTTAGTTTAGCCGCAATTGGAATATAGTGGTCAATTCTGGTCGCCAGGCTACCAGAGGGATGTGGAGACTTTGGAGAAGATACAGAAAAGATTTACCAGATGTTGCCTGGTCTGGAGGGTATTAGCTATGAGAAGAGATTGGAGAAATCAGGTTTGTTCTCACTGGAACAACGGAGCTTGAGGAACGGCCTTATTGAAATCTACAAGATTATGAGGGGTATAGACAGAGTGGATAGTCAGAAACTTTTTCCCAGGGTGGAAGAGACAATTTCTAGGGGGCATAGGTTTAAGGTGCGAGGGGCAAGTTTTAAAGGAGATGTATGAGGCACGTTATTCTACACAGAGGGTGGTGAAAGCCTGGAACTCGCTGTCGGGGGAGGTAGTGGAAGCAGGGACGATAGTGAGTTTTATGGGGCGTCTTGACAATAATATGAATAAGACGGGAATAGAGGAATGTGGTCACCAGAAGGGGAGGGGTTTTTAGTTCAGATGGGTGGCATGTTTGGAGGGCCTGTTCCTGTGCTGTACTTTTCTTTGTTCTTTATGACCATCAAACTGCATTACCCTTTGACCTGGGTAATTTGACACACATGACCCTGGTTTGTAGAGACCCAGGTCCCTGATTGATGAAGCAGAACAATGGCAGATAAGGAAAGATAATGAAGCAAATTCTGCTCTCTGGATCCCACTGCCTCATGGGATGTCCTGCCCCATGTGTCCAAACATCTGCAGCTCTGTTCAGTCACATGAAGACCCGGGGCAGAAAAACATGACCCTGAGTAGACGCCATCCTCGAATCGAGCAACTGCTGATGACAAAAGGGTCAATGTGCAGAAGGAGGGGTCATCCTGGACCAGGCAGCAGGAGGGGTCATCCTGGAGCAGGGAGCAGGAGGGGTCATCCTAGACTAGGGAGCAGGAGCGGTCATCCTGGACCAGGCAGCAGGAGGGTTCATCCTGGAGCAGGGAGCAGGAGGGGTCATCCTGGACCAGGCAGCAGGAGGGGTCATCCTGGACCAGGGGGCAGGAGGGGTCATCCTGGACTAGGGAGCAGGAGGGGTCATCCTGGAGCAGTAGGGGTCATCCTGGAGCAGGGAGCAGGAGCGGTCATCCTGGACCAGGCAGCAGGAGGGGTCATCCTGGAGCAGGGAGCAGGAGGGGTCATCCTGGAGCAGGAGCAGGAGGGGTCATCCTGGAGTAGGGAGCAGGAGCGGTCATCCTGGACCAGGGAGCAGGAAGGGTCATCCTGGAGCAGGGAGCAGGAGGGGTCATCCTGGACCAGGGAGCAGGAGTGGCTATCCTGGACCAGGGAGCAGGAGGGGTCATCCTGGAGCAGGGAGTAGGAGCGGTCATCCTGGACCAGGGAGCAGGAGCGGTCATCCTGGAGCAGGCATCAGGAGGGGTCATCCTGGAGCAGGGAGCAGGAGGGGTCATCCTGGACCAGGGAGCAGGAGTGGTTATCCTGGACCAGGGAGCAGGAGGGGTCATCCTGGAGCAGGGAGCAGGAGGTGTCTTCCTGGAGCAGGGAGCAGGAGGGGTCATCCTGGACCAGGGAGCAGGAGTGGTTATCCTGGACCAGGGAGCAGGAGGGGTCATCCTGGACCAGGCATCAGGAGGGGTCATCCTGGAGCAGGGAGCAGGAGCGGTCATCCTGGAGCAGGGAGCAGGAGCGGCCATCCTGGAGCAGGGAGCAGGAGGGGTCATCCTGGAGTAGGGAGCAGGAGGGGTCATCCTGGAGCAGGGAGCAGGAGCGGCCATCCTGGACCAATTGAGCAGGAGGGGTCATCCTGGAGTAGGGAGCAGGAGGGGTCATCCTGGAGCAGGGAGCAGGAGGGGTCATCCTGGAGCAGGAGCAGGAGGGGTCATCCTGGAGTAGGGAGCAGGAGCGGTCATCCTGGACCAGGGATCAGGAGGGGTCATTCTGGAGCAGGGAGCAGGAGGGGTCATCCTGGACCAGGGAGCAGGAGTGGCTATCCTGGACCAGGGAGCAGGAGGGGTCATCCTGGAGCAGGGAGTAGGAGCGGTCATCCTGGACCAGGGAGCAGGAGCGGTCATCCTGGAGCAGGGAGCAGGAGGGGTCATCCTGGAGCAGGGAGCAGGAGGGGTCATCCTGGACCAGGGAGCAGGAGTGGTTATCCTGGACCAGGGAGCAGGAGGGGTCATCCTGGAGCAGGGAGCAGGGGGTGTCTTCCTGGAGCAGGGAGCAGGAGGGGTCATCCTGGACCAAGGAGCAGGAGTGGTTATCCTGGACCAGGGAGCAGGAGGGGTCATCCTGGACCAGGGAGCAGGAGGGGTCATCCTGGACCAGGCATCAGGAGGGGTCATCCTGGAGCAGGGAGCAGGAGGGGTCATCCTGGACCAGGGAGCAGGAGTGGTTATCCTGGACCAGGGAGCAGGAGGGGTCATCCTGGAGCAGGGAGCAGGGGGTGTCTTCCTGGAGCAGGGAGCAGGAGGGGTCATCCTGGACCAAGGAGCAGGAGTGGTTATCCTGGACCAGAGAGCAGGAGGGGTCATCCTGGACCAGGGAGCAGGAGGGGTCATCCTGGACCAGGCATCAGGAGGGGTCATCCTGGAGCAGGGAGCAGGAGCGGTCATCCTGGAGCAGGGAGCAGGAGCGGCCATCCTGGAGCAGGGAGCAGGAGGGGTCATCGTGGAGCAGGCAGAGAGAATGCTGTAGGTTTCTACCCTGGACTGTGTGAAGGGGAAATAAATAGTACATGTTAAGGTTATGATATGATTTAAGAATGAGGTTTCAGTCTGAATAAAACACCAGAAAAGGGGTTACAGATTGTTACATAAATTCAAATTGACCTTTGTAAAACTTTAAGCACAAGTCAGCAGAATTTGCAGCTATGTTCTCACAAGGACAGCAAACTTCAATAACAAGGAACAGGAGGTAACGGCTGTCTCAGTAACAGATAGGGACAGTGGACAATAACAAGGAACAGGAGGTAACGGCTGTCTCAGTAACAGATAGGGACAGTGGACAATAACAAGATAAGCAGTGCCTGCAAAGAGTAGGTGAAAGTGTGTGTTTATATATACCAGATTGAAACTTTAAACAATGACTGTGCATGTGTTCAATAAGTTAGAACTATGTGCCACTTTGTGCGAACAATAAAATTAGTTCAGTGAGATGCTTGTTGAGCTTTCTCTCGTACATCTGCTCGGATATTCCTGTGAATCATTTGTTCGGAGAAGTTAACGGTGCCAGCTTGAGAACGATGACAACTGACAGTGAGGTTTCTGTTCATTTACAGGATACTGGAAGAAGAGGTTTAACAGACTGGAAACTCAAACCAGACATCACATCGCGTTCTAACAGAGTCACTCGATTCATCAGAACCTGAATTTCAGCAGCATCTGGGTGTGGAAGGTAAAAGGTTTGTCTGTTCTGTCTGTGAGGGAAGATTTCAGGTCTCAGTGTGACTGGAAAAGCCCCGAGATTCACAAACCCTGGTTAGACCAAACCTGGAGAATTGTGTTCAGTTCTGGGCAACAAACCTGAGGAAGGATAGAATGGCCTCAGAGGGAGTGTAGCACAGATTTACCTGAGTGAGATCTGACCCCCGCCCCCCGGGTTAAATTACAAGGTGCAACAAAGGAAAGACTGTGTGGACTGTGCACATTCTCCCCAGTCTGCGTGGGTTTCCTCCGGGTGCTCCATTTGCTTCCCACAAACATGTGCAGGTTAGGTGGATTGGCCATGCTAAATTGTCCCTTTGTGTACAAAGGTAGTGTTATGGGAATAGGGTGGGAGAGTAAGCCTCGGTAGGGTGTTCTTTCAGAGGGACAGTACAGACTCGATGGACCGAATGGGCTCTTTCTGCACTGTAAGGATTTAAGGATTTCTTGGAAAGAGCCATAGAGTCACAATGGCACAGAGGAGGCCATTCCACCCATTGAGTCCGTGCCAGCTCTCCACAGCAATCCAGTCAGTCCCGTTCTCCTGCTCTATCCCGTGTCCTTGCAGGTTTATTTCCCTCATGTCTCTCCAATGTCCTTCAAAATCATTCATCGTGTCTATTTCCACCCCCTCGTGGGCAGCAGGTTTTGGGTCATTATCACTCACTGTGTAAAAATATTCTCCCTCACATCCCCGTCTATCTCTTATCCAAAAATGTAAATCTCTGTCCCAGATTTTTTTTGTCTACCTGATCCAAACCCGTCAGAATCTTGAGAACCTGAATCAAATCTCCCCTCGGCTTCTTTTGCTCCAACTATTCTGGTAAATCTGTAACTTCTCAAGAATCTTCACATCTTTCCTAAAGTCTGGTGACCAAATCTGTACATGATACTGGAGATGTGACCTAACCAGAGCTTTATAAAGATTCAGCATAACTTCCCGGTTTTTGTATCAGTATTCCTACTTATGAAGCTCAACACCCCATTGGCTTTACTAACTAATCTCTCAATATGTCTTGCAGATATACAAAATCCTTTTCCTTTACTTGCCACCTCTATCTCTCTCCTTTCTGAGAGGCCAGAGTCCTGTGTAGGTCCAGACCAAGTGGAAGGTTCCCTCCCTGGTGGATATTAGCGAATCGGTTGAGTTTTCACAATAATCCAGTAACTTTCATCATCACTTCTTCCTGGTCTCCGGTAGCACGGTGGTTAGCACTGTTGCTTGACAGCTCCGGGGTCCCAGGTTCAATTCCCGGCTTGGGTCACTGTCTGTGCGGAGTCTGCACTTTCTCCCTGTGTCTGTGTGGGTTTCCTCCGGGTGCTCCAGTTTCCTCCCACAGCCCAAAGATGTGCAGCTCAGGTGGATTGGCCATGATAAATTGCCCTGAGTGTCCAAAAAGGTTAGGTGGGGTTACTGGGATAGAGTGGAGGTGTGAAGCAACAGAAAAGTATATTTAGCCTTCAGAGAGCAAGTCTGCAACAATTTGAAATGAATTCCAGGATCTCTGATCAATCCGATATCCATTATCAGGAAATGTGTTTGCAGACAGGAAGCAGGTGAATATCCTCTCTCCACTTTGTAATTGACAAGTTTACAATTGTGATGATGATCAAATCCTTTAACACGCACACACACATACACACCCTCTGTGCAGTGTGAACTCACTGACGAGTCAGAAGTTTAAACGACTGAGTGAATCGCTTCCCACACACGGAGCAGGTGAACAGTCTCAGCCCAGTGGGAACTTGCTGGTGTATCCACAGATTGGATGATTAATGAATCCAATCTCACGTCATATCACTGCCCAGCCTTTCCCCAGTATGAACAATTTGATGATTGATCAGGTCAGTTGAAACATTTCCACACATGGAGAGAGTGAATGACTGTCCAACAGGCGACTGTGTGATTGAGTGAATCCCTCCACACACAGAGCAGGTATTCAGCCTTTCCTCAGTATGAACTCACTGGTGTCTCAGAAGGGTGTATGTCTGATATACTCTCTACTCACACAGGGCATCAGACAGCCCCTCCCCGTTGTGAGTGCGCTGGTGTGTCAGCAGGTTGGATGACTGTGAATCGCTTCCCACACTGAGAGCAGCTGAACGGCCTCTCCCCAGTGTGAAGTCGCTGGTGTGTCAGCAGGTAGGATGAGGTAGTGAATCCTTTACCACACACAGGGCAGGTGAATGGTCTCTCCCCAGTGTAAATACGCTGATGTACAGTGAGATCAGATGATCGCCTGAACCCAGTCCTACAATCAGAGCACCTAAACGGTCTCTCGTCAGTGTGAACATGTTGATGGGACATCAGTTCCTCAGAATTTATATAGCACTTCCCAGAGTCTGGACATTTAAAAGGTCTGTCCTCACTGTGAACTCGCTGGTGTCTCAGCAGGTTGGATGATCGAGCAAATCCCTTCCCACATTTGGGGCAGGTGAACACCCTCTCCCCAGTGTGAATTCGGTGGTGGGATGAACAAGTGAATCTCTTCCCACACCCGGAGCAGCTGAATGGTCTCTCCCCAGTGTAAGTGCGCTGGTGGGTCAGCAGTTGTGATGAGGCACTGAATCCCTTCCCACACTCACTGCAGGGGAACAGCCTCTCCCCAGTGTGAGTTTGCTGGTGTTCCAGAAGACTATATCTCTGAGTGAATCTCTTCCCACAGTCAGAGCAAGTGAACGGCCTCTCCTCAGTGTGAATGTACTGGTGTCTCTGGAGGTTGTGTGAGTGACTAAATTGCTTCCCACACTTGGAGCAGGTGAATGGTCTCTCCCCAGTGTGAATGTACTGGTGTGTCAGCAGGTAGGATAAGGTAATGAATCCTTTCCCACAGTCTGAGCAGGTGAACGGCCTCTCTCTGGTGTGACTGCAATGATGTGCAGTCAGATCAGATGATCGCCTGAACCCAGTCCCACAGTCAGAGCACCTGAACGGTGTCATGTCAGTGTGAACACGTTGATGGGACATCAGTTCCTCAGAACCTCGACAGTGTTTCCCGCAGTCTGGGTATTTAAAAGGTATCTCGTGGGTGTGAACTTGCTGGTGTCTCAGCGGGTTGGCTGAGTGAGCTAATCCCTTCCCACACTCGGAGCAGCTGAACGGTCTCTTCCCAGTGTGGACTCATTGGGGTCAATAGGTGGGATGAGGTAGTGAATGTCTTCCCACACTCAGAGCAAGTGAGCGATCTCTCCCCTGTGTGAGTGTCACTGTGAATTTCCACTTCAATGGGTAATTGTATCCCTTCCCACAGTCCACACGTTTCTACGTTCTCTCTCTCTCTGCTGTAACTGCGTTTGTCTCAACAGGACAGCTGATCGGCTGAAATCTCAGCCACACAGAACCTGAGCACAGTTTCCACTGTGAACGGTATTGTTTCCCGTCCATGTTCAAAATCCGTCAGCATTTGGATGATGATGAAATTTTCACCCATTCCTTTGTTCTCTGTAGATTTAACAGTTCTAATGCAGTCCCAGCTGGTCCCCCACATTAAACCTCCCTATGAACCCAAGATCTTTATTGCTTAATCACACCAAGTTTCAGCCATGCTCACAGACCTACAAAGGCTCCCAGGTAAGAAGCAGATACATTAATAAATAACCCATGCTCTTGTTCCCCCCTCACCCCCTTCCACTCTCTATAATCTCCTCCATGCCATTCTCTATCTCTTTATAATCTCCCCCATGCTCTGGTCTCTCTCTCTCTGTAATCTCCTCCGCGCTCTTATCTCCCAGTCTCTGCAATCTGCTCCAGCCTCAGAACCTCCAAAGTCTCTGCACTCCTCTCATTCCAGCTTCCTGACCATTCCTAGTTTTATTCACTCCATGTTTGGTATCCATGCCTCGAGCTGAGGCCATAAACTCTGGAATTTCCGCCCCAAGCCTCTTGACTTCTCTATCTTCCTGTCCTCCTTTAAGATACTCGTTAAATCCAACTCTGACCATCTGCCCTGCTCTCTTATCTCCTTACATGACTCTGTGTCAAATATTGCTTTTTATCCCACCCATGGAGCACCTCAAAACGGTCCATTACACAAAGCGCGCTATATAAATACACAGTGTTATTGATTTGGACATGTATCACTGTTCATTCACCATCACTGGGTGAATAACCTTTAACTCCAGCATTGTGGGAGTCCCTTCACCACACAGACAGCAGCGATTCAAGAAGGTCAAACATCATCTTCTCCACAGGTAACTGGGGATGGGGAATATTTGCTGCTGGTCTTGTTGGTGAAAGGACAAGGGAGTGGGAGGAGCTGATTTGCTCTGGCACAGAGAGCCAGCACAGACAGGACGGGCTGAATGGCCTCAGTCTGTATTGTGACCATTCAATGATTCATTGATACAGACGCGACGCTGGAGACCAGGGAACAACCTCTGGAACCAATGGCCAACCTAATACAAAGCGGCTCTTCATTGATCTGGGGGCTGCGGCCCCGCTCGGTGTAAACGGGGGGAGGGAGGGATCCACTCAGTTTATTCCCGGGGTTTCCGGAGCCTCTCTGTCCACCCGCCGGACCCTCCGCCCCGCCATCCCCCCCTTTACCCATTGTGGACCCATCTGCCCATCACCCGCACTGCGCAGGCTTCACTCACAGTCCAGTCCCGCCCTCATTCACTCCCATTGCCTGGAGGACCAGCCGCTCGTGTCCGGTCTTCCAGACCCACCCCCTCTGTTCCTATTGTTCCAGAGCCGTCGCCAATCACTCCCCAGGCATTGTGATGGTTCAGGCTGTGATTGGCGCATGCGCGGTTCTGTTGTCGCTGACGGTGCGAGGAGCGGGAAAGAAACAATGGAGCGACTTTCAGGATTGGAGCCGGTGGGTGGCCGGGGAGCAATAGAAGCTGCGGAGTGAGCCGGGAGGCTTCATAAATACCCCGTGGAGGCTTCAACTCCCGAGGAAAATGTTAACGGTCCCGTCTTAAACAGCACCGAACAGAGTGAGAGCTGAGCGGTGACAGGCCCGGGTTACCGGCCGCCATCTTTACAGAGGACAAGGTGCTGCAGGGCGAATGCGCTGCGAGCCTGGACCGGATACCAACTCTCCCGGATTGACTGGCTGGAGTCTCCAGGATTTTATTTTAATCATTTGTGGGAGTCACTGGCTGGGCCAACATTTATTGCCCATCCCTAATTTCCCTCAAACCGAGTGGCTGGCTCGGCCATCTCGGAGGGCATTTAAAGAGTCAACCACATTGCTGTGGTTTGGAATCGTGTCGGCCAGACCAGGTAAGGATGGCAGATTTTCTTTTCTATTCATTCCCGGGATGTGGGTGTCGCTGGCTGGTCCAGCATTCACTGCCCAGCCCTAATTGCCCTTGAACTGAGTGTATCTCAGAGAGCATTTTAAGAGTCAACAAGCTGACTCTGGATTGGAGTCACATGTCGGCCAGACCAGGTAAGGATAGAAGATTTCCTTCACTGAAGGACAGGAGTGAACCAGGTGGATATTTACAACAACCAACAATGGTTTCATGGTCATCAGTAAACTTTCAATGAATTCAAATTTTACCTTCTGCCATGTTGAGATTCATACCTGGGTGTCTAGAAAATCATTGGGACAGTAAAAAGTATTTGTGTGACTCTGGAACATGATTCGGGCAGTAAAAATATTAATTCTGGGTCTCTGGAAAATCATTAGGATAGTAAAAAGGATTCTGTTTTGTAAGCTGGATGTTTTGAGATGACCTGAGGTTATGAGAGTGTTGAAATCCTTCATTTAAAATGGGTAAAACTGGGGCTTAATATTTATCCTAAATAGCTATCTTTTACCTATTAGGTGTGTTAGGAAATAGTTGACTTCTACACCCGAGCTTTATAAAGATTCACAGGATAGAATTGGAACCATAGAATTCCCACAGTGCAGAAGGAGGCCATTCGGCCCATCAAGTCTGCACTGATTCTCTGAAAGGGCACACTGCCTAAGCCCACACCCCTACCCTGTCCCTGTAACCTCATAGCCCCACCTAACCTGCACATCCCTGGACACTAAGGGGCAATTTATCAAGGCCAATCCACCTAACTTTCCCTTCTTTGGACTGTTGGAGGAAACCTGAGCACTGGGTGGAAACCCACGCAGACACGGGGAGAAAGTGCAAACTCCACACAGACAGTCACCAAGGCCAGAATTGAACCCGGGTCCCTGGCACTGTGAGGCAGCAGTGCTAAGCACCGTGCCACCAGGTGCATAGTTTCAGTATCAATATTACTCTTGTTGAAGCTCAGATCGAATTTGCTTTGCCAACTACTCTTAATATGTCTTGTAGATATACAAAATCCCTCTTCACCTCTTTCTTTCTCCTCCCAAAGAGGCCAGTTGGGTGTTTATGACAATCCAGCAGTTTTCATGGTCACTTTGTCCGAGAGCCGGCCCCACAAATGACCAGATTCATTCAGCTCAATTTGACAACCTGCCTTTGTGTTTTTGTGGGTTCTCTCTCACTCCCTATTTTCTCTTTTTAATCAGTTTCACAGGGCGTTCGAAGGGGAGGCTTCAAAGTCTGGAAACTCAAACCAAGCATCACATTAGGATCTGACAGATTCCTCAATTTATCATATCCTGAATATCAGCAGATTTTGAACATGGAAGGAAGAAGCATTGTTCACAGTGGGGAGAACCCGTACACGTCATCGGGCCCCATGAGACAGAAATGCAGCCGCACGGACCAGAAACCGTGGAAATGTGCGGACTGTGGGAAAGAATTCACTCACCCATCCAAGCTGGAAACTCATCGACGCAGTCACACTGGGGAAAGACCATTCACCTGCTCCAAGTGTGGGAAGGGATTTACTCAGTTAACGGTCCTGCAGAATCACCAGCGAATTCACAGTGGGGAGAGACCATTCACCTGCTCCAAGTGTGGGAAGGGATTTACTAAGTCATCCAACCTGCTGAGTCACCAGCGAGTTCACACTGATGAGAGACCGTTTCAATGTCCAGACTGCGGGAAGTGCTACAAAAGTTCTGGGAATCTAATGTGCCATCAACGTGTTCACACCGACGAGAGACCGTTTAGGTGCTCTTACTGCGGGACTGGGTTCAGACACAAATCTCACCTCACTGAACATCAGCGAATTCACACTGGGGAGAGGCCATTCACCTGCTCCAAGTGTGGGAAGGGATTCACACAGTCATCCGTCCTGCAGACACATCAGCGAGTTCACACTGGGGAGAGGCCACTCACCTGCTCTCAGTGTGGGAAGAGATTCACTCAGTTATCCAGTCTGCAGAGACACCAGCGAGTTCACACTGGAGAGAGGCCATTCACCTGCTCTCAGTGTGGGAAGGGATTCAAACAGTTATCCAGTCTGCAGAGACACCAGCGAGTTCACACTGGAGAGAGGCCATTCACCTGCTCCGTGTGTGGGAAGGGATTCACTCAGTTACCCTCCCTGCGGAGACACCAACGAAGCCACAAGTAACCATAATGATTGGGTTTTGCTGTTCCTCACATTCAGGACTGAACCATGTTCATTTAGGTCTCTTTCTGCTGATAACAAACTCCAGCCCATTTACAGGGGCTAATATTCTGGCTAAAAGTCAAATAAATTCGATTTGTGTTAAATGCGCAGTGTGTTGAAACATTTTTTTTAATCAAACAATTTTAATGAGGCATTTTCCGGCATTGTAAACAGTAGAATTACAGAACATGAAAACAAAAGGACTGTACAGTAAACAAAGTACATAGTGCAATTGCTGTAACCCACCCCAGATCTGTCTAAATGACCCCCTATACTACATTACCCTAACCCCCCCCGCCCTGCTGACGATTAATTATCTGCAAATAAGTCAATAAATGGTTGCCATCTCTGGGCGAACCCTAACAACGACCCTCTTTCTCCCCCTGGACTTCCGGGGCCCCTGAAAACCCAAAAATCGCCACCTCTGGACTCATTGCCACCCTCGTGTTCAATACTCTGGACATGACGTCCTCGAACCCCTGCCAGTATCTCCTCAGTTTTGGACGCGCCCAAAACATATGGACATGGTCTGCCGGTCCTTTCAGACACTTTATACATCTGTCCTCCACGCTGAAGAATCTGCTCATCCGGGACACTGTCATGTGGGGCCCGGTGGACGACCTTAAATTGAATATGGCCAGGCCTGGAACATGTTGCAGTCCTATTAACCCTGCTCAGCCTGTCCACCCACAGGCCATCCCCCTCCCAACTCCTCCCATTTATGCCTCAGCTCCTCGGTCTGCATCCCCTCCGCCCCCATGAGCGCCTTGTAAATATCTGAGACACTTCCCTCCACCACCCATCCTCCAGACACTACCCGATCTTGGATTCCCTTTAGAGGCAAGAGTGGAAAAGATGGCACCTGCCTGCGCAAGAAGTCACGCATCTGAATATACCGGAATTCATTCCCCCTCGTCAACCCAAACTTGGCCTCCAGCGCCCTCAAGCTAGGGAAGCTCCCTTCCAAAACAAATCTCCCATCCGCTCAATCCCAGCCCTCCGCCATACCCAGAACCCCCCGTCCAACCTCCCTGGGGCAAACCGATGGTTGTCACATATCGAGGACCAGACCAATGCTCCCATTGCTCCCACGTCCCCCCTCCACTGTTCCCAGATCCGAAGGGTTGCCACCACTACAGGACTGGTGGAGAAGCGTGCCGGCGGGAACGGCAGAGGCACCGTCACCAACGCACCCAGACTGGTATCCCTACACGAGGCTGCCTCCACCCACTCCCAAACCGACCCCCCCCCCACCACCCACTTCCTTATCATCGCTACGTGAGCCGCCGAATAATAGTTGCTGAAATTCGGCAGTGCAAGCCCCCCTTCCCCCTGGTTCCGCTCGAGCATCACCCTCTTCACTCGCGGGGACTTGCCCGTCTATACAAAGCCCAAAATGATCTTGCTTACCCTCTTAAAAAAGGAACGTGGAATGAAAATGGGGAGACACTGGAACACGAATAAGAACCTCTGGAGGACCGTCGTTTTCACTGTCTGAACTCTCCCAGCTAACGACAGCGGGAGCGCATCCCACCTCCGAACCAGCCCCTTCCAACCCTCTGAAGCCCTCAGAGCAATTGCCAGCAGCTCTATAGCGGAAACAGCAGTGGGGAGAGGGGGCACCCCTGTCTCGTCCCGCGGTGCAATCTAATATAGTCGGAAGTCGTCCTGTTTGTCCTCGTACTCGCCTCCGGGGCCTGATATTGCAGCCTGACCCAGTCGATTAAACCCACCCCAAATCCAAACCATCCCTGCAGCTCCCATAAATAGTCCCACTCTAATCGGTCAAATGCCTTCTCCGCGTCCATTGCCACCACTACCTCCTCCTCCTTTCCCGCTGGGGGCATCACGATCACATTGAGCAATCTTCTTATATTCGCCACCAGTTGCCTACCTTTAATGAACCCTGTTTGGTCCTCCCTAATATCACTCGGCACACAATCCTCAATCCTAGTGGCTAAAAGCTTTGCCAGCAGTTTAGTGTCCCCGTTAAGAAGGGAGATCGGCCTATAAGACCCACACGACTCCGAGTTCTTGTCCCGTTTCAAAATCAAGGAGATGGTGGCCTGCGACATTGTCTGGGACAGCACCCGCTGTCCCTTGCCTCATTAAAAACCTTGACCAGCAGCGGCCCCAATATGCCGGAGAACTTAATTATAAAATTCAACCAGGTACCCATCCGGCCCCGATTCCTTACCTGACTGCATGGCCTTTAAGCCCTCAAGTATCTCCTCAGCTCGACCCAATGTGGGGCATGGTCGGAAATGGTGTTTGCAGAATACTGCGCATCCACCACCCCTGTCAATAGATCCCTACTCAGTATTAAAAAATCGATCCGGGAGTAGACCCAATGGACGTGCGAGAACAGGAGAACTCCTTCCCTGTCGGCCTTCCAAACCTCCACGGTCGACCCCCCTGCCACCCGCCCCCCGCATCTGCTCCATGAACTCCCTCAGCTCTTTTCCCATTGCTGACACTCGATTTTGAGCACGACCGGCCCAGGCCTGGATCCATAACTGTATTGAAGTTCCCTCCCATAACCAGCTTGTGGGAACCCAGGTCGGGGATCTTCCCCAGCACCCTCTTTATGAAATCCGCATCATCCCAGTTTGGCATGTATATGTTGACCAGGACCACCTTCCTCCCTTCCAGCTGACCGCTAACCATAACATAGCGACCTCCCCCATCCAAAACAATACTCCCCACCTCAACCTGCACCCGCTTGTTCACCAGAATCGCGACCCACCTGGTCTTAGTATCCAGCCCTGAGTGGAATACCTGCCTAACCCAGCTCTTCCTCAACCTAATCTGTTCCTCTACCTTCAGGTGCATCTCCTGCAACATTATCACATCCGCCTTTAAAGCCCTAAGATGCGCAAACACTTTTGCCCTCTGCACCGGACCATTTAGCTCTCTAACGTTCCATGTGACCAGCCTATTTGGGGGCACCTTGCCGGTCAGCCATCCCCTTTCCTGGGCCTGCCCCCAGCCCCTGTCCTGCGCCTCTGTAGCCCCACCTCCTTGCAGCGCCCATCCCCAACCTCTTCTCCGCTTCTAAAATCAAATCCCTCCCTTGTCAGTCGAACAACACCCCCCCCCCCCCCCCCCGTGACTGAGATTGAGTCAATCCGATCAGCTGCCTCTGCTGCTTCCCTCCCTTCCACGAGCCCACCGAACCAAACTGTCTCTAAATTTCATCCTTTCCCGGGTCTGGGCTATGGGGATAGGGTGGAGCTCTGCCCTTGAGTTGGGTGCATTTTCCAAGGGCTGGTGCAGACTCGATGGGCCGCATGGCCTGTTTTGCACTGTAAATTCTATGATTCAATGATTTTGGAAGTTGGATGTTCAACGGTTTAGTGAGAATCAGGTCAAAGGAGCAATGGGTAAATCAAACAGACAAGATGAGCGCTGAGAGAGCATGATGGGAAACAGCAGGAAAATGAAATGAAATGAAATGAAAATCGCTTATTGTCACAAGTAGGCTTCAATGAAGTTACTGTGAAAAGCCCCTAGTCGCCACATTCCGGTGCCTGTCCGGGGAGGCTGGTACGGGAATCGAACCGTGCTGCTGGCCTGCTTTAAAAGCCAGCGATTTAGCCGAATGTGCTAAACCAGGAAAAGAGGAGAAAGATGTGAGTTCAGAATTTGGACAAGAAAGGTCTTCGAGGCAGTTTTACTGAGTTGTTTAGTGGAAGAGGAGCAACAGAATCAGCTGATTGGATTGTTTCAATGGGTTGGGTTTTCCAGTCCTTCTTGCTGGCTGGATCTTCCAGTCCCACAGATCTCTCGGTCTGCTGTTCCGGTTCATTGGTTGTCTCATTGGATTCTTGGGTCTGTGGAAGAACTCCCGAAGCCTTTTGCCTGATGAATTCCCTGGAGCGGAAAAACTGCATCTTCTTAACAGCCTTCAATACATCAGCGATGAAGACGAACATCTTGCCAAGGCCATCCCCACTACTTTCCTTCAAAACAACTGCGCAAACTCACAGGCCATTAATTGCAGCAATCTACCCAGCCTTCAGAAGAACAGCGACCAGACCGCACAACCCTGCCATGGCAATCTCTGCATTAACATTTGTTCAGCTAATATCTAACAGAACAATGCTCTCTGTTCAATCATTAATGCAACATTCTTATCTTCCGACAGAAGATTTCCATCAATTTTACTCAATATTTGTTTTGTTATTCAACATTGAATGTCAGTATATTTATTTGTTATTTTTGACTTCATTTTGAGTTGAATAGCTCTCGAGTCTTCAATCTGAATAACTCTGAGATATGCACCATTGAATTGTAAACTTGACTGACCAAGAAAAGACAGTGTTTCACTGGGTAATACAAATCCCATGAATAGTTGTTGAGATTGACCACAGTCAGCTTATAAACAAAGTCAAATATAGTTGAATGGAAGAGAATTGAGAATTATGTGTTGCTTATATTTGACCCCTCTGTGTTTTGGTGTGAAACGTTCTGCAGCCTAAATCCCGTTCATGTATAAGAAAGGAGGGGTGACAGCAAATCCGCACTGAGCCTGGATTTCCTCATCTCCCTGAGTGGCTTTTCCTGTTTCTCCATCATGAATGCCAAAAAATCTTTTTAAACTGGTTCAGTTAAATCTCTGACATTTCCTCTAATTCAGTTTCAGTATCGTTTGTGTCTGTCTATATGAGCATACATTACCGTTAGATATGTTTCAGATGGTGATTAAAATATTAATCTGCGTCCACAAAGCCATTAAATAATTTTGTGAACTGAGCAAACTGCCAAGATCCGCATTTCGTTTTTTCATGTATGGAACGATCTGGATGGACTGTACGCAGTGTATTGGTACATCTGAATCCAATTGAAGAGACAGTTTCTTACTCGTCTTCAAATTGAAAAGTCTTCTTAAAAATGATTCATTCATGGGAGGTGGGGGTCACTGGCTGGACCAGCATTTACTGCTCATTCCAATTGCCCTTGAACAGCGTATCTTGTGAGGCTATTTCAGAGGGCACTTACCAAATCAACCACAAAATTACCGTGGCTCTGGAGTCACGTGTAGGCCAGGCCACATAAGGAGAGCAGATTTCCTGAAGGACATTAGTGAACCAGATTAGTTTTCACAACAATCAAGGGTGTTATCATTAGACTTTCAATTCAAGACTTTTATTCAGTTTCACCATCTGTCATGGGCAGATTCAATCCCAGATCCCCAGCATTCACCTGGGTCTCTGGATTACTCGCACAGTAACAATACCATTACGCCACTGCCCAGCCCACATATTCTTGACAGAATATGATGTTAAATGTTGTGTTCTGTGATCTTGTCTTGCAATGATTCTACAGAACTGCTGGGGAATTAGCCAGAACGATGATTTATTAATGTACACGTGGTAAGGTAATGATCAGAATGCTGTGCAGAGCAAGTTATCACAGAGTTACATTAGACTCTCTTGGAACTAACCTAATGTGAGACTGGCCTCGTGTACGCCTTACAACCTTCTGCTGATAGCCAGATGTCACTTGACTGATGCCTGACGCCAACTACTGGTGGGAGGTCACACTGCTGAGTACATGTAATATTATATACAGGCTTATCACCACATCTCGTAACTTCTCAAAATTATCAAGTAATTTATTTTTTCAAACAAATTCTGATAGCTCTGCAGTTTCTGGAAACATTTTGGTTGATCGTGTTATGTTTTAAGATCGCATCTTTGCAATATAATTACCTAATATACCAATTCACTAATCATAATCAATGTTCACTGCTGAATAATCATTAATTTAATTATTGTTTTTTGCAATGAAATCAATACATAGTTAATATAGAAAAGGTACAGAAGATGAAATGGCTGCAGGAAGCCACATGTTTGAGGTATAAAAGGGCTTCCTTGACCTTGTTACTAATGACAGTGATTATACTATGAAAATAATAATTTTAAAACTAAATGTGATCACACATGCGTACTTCCAGCTTCCTATATTACAACAGCGAATATGGTTCAAAAGTACTCCATTGGCTTTAAAACTTTAGGAGGTCTAGTGGTGGTGAGAGGTTTTACAGACATTTACATTTGTTCTAACTGTCTACAAAGTAGGATATCTAACAGTTGTGTCCTCACCAAAATTATTGATAAAGATTGAGTCTTAATTTTGTGTAATAACTAAGGTGTTGACACCATTTTGAATACACTGTGAAACTCCAGACACACCATATGCACAATGATTTGTTGTAAAACACAGCGAGTTGTTGTGATTTGGAATGCACTGTCCATAAATGGTGCTGGAATCTCATTGGACTGTAACTTCCAAAAGATAATTTGATACATTCTGAAAAAGAAAACAAGATAGTCAAACTATGGGATTAAATGTCTGGAATAAGAGCTGGAATGGGAAAAATAGGCCAAATAGACTCCTCTGTGCTCTAGCAGCCTTGTGTACATGTAAAGCGAGTGGTAACAACCTGGAACCTACTGCCTATGAGAGTAGGAGATGCAGAGATGATTGCAATAGGAAATTGGATGGGTACTGGGAGAAATAAACCAACGGGATTTTGGGGATAGAACGGGGCAACGGGACTGGCTTGCTCCACAGAGAGCCGACATGGTTTCAAATGGCTGAATGGCCCCATTCCCCAGCCTCCAGATGCTGTGATCTCAGGAGAGAAATTCAGCTGCTCCAGTCACTCCTACTAACTGGAGTCCCTCATCTCTGGTGCCATTCTAGCACAATGGTTAGTATTGTTGTTTCAAAGCAGCAGGGTCCCAGGTTCAATCCCAGTTTGGGAGTGTGCACATTCTCCCCGTGTCTGCATAGGTTTCCTCCGGGTGCTCCAGTTTCCTCCCACAAGTCCCGAATGATGGGCTTGTTAGGTGAATTGGACATCCTGAATTCTCCCTCGGTGTACCTGAACAGGCGCCAGAGTGTGGCGACGAGGGGCTTTTCATAGTAACTTCATTGCAGTGTTAATGTAAGCCTATTTGTGGCAATAAAGATGATTATCGTAAATGTCCTCTGCACCCTCTCGAAGAACATCGCCTCTTTCCTAAAGTGTGGGACCCGTATATATGGTTTCAGTCCAACTTGTGAAGAACCAGGGTTGGACTACACTGGGAGCTGTGTCAACATTGGTGATCTCCATTTAGAAAAAGGAAATAGAGGCACTGGATAAGGTGCAACAAAGATTCATAATATACAGAACTGAGAGCATTTAACACTCAGGAAAGGCTGGGGCTGCTTTTGTCTGAAAAAGCAAAGGCTGATGGGTGACCTGATGGAAATCTTTGGGTTTATGAAGGGATTCAATAATCCAATAGGAATTTCAATTGAAACCTCTTTACCCAGAGGGTGGTGAGAATGTGGAACTCACTCCACAGCGAGTGGTTGACGTGAAGAGCATGAATCCATTAGAACATACAGTGCGGTCCATCGAGTCTGCACCGACTCACTTAAGCCCTCACTTCTACCTTATCCCCATAACCCAATAACCCTTCCTATCCTTTTTGGTCACTAAGGGCAATTTAGCATGGCCAATCCACCTAACCTGCACATCTTTGGACTGTGGGAGGAAACCGGAGCACCCGGAAGAAACCCACGCACACTCGGGGAGGATGTGCAGACTCCGCACAGACAGTGACCCAAGCCGGAATCGAACCAGGGACCCTGGAGCTGTGAAGCAATTGTGCTATCCACAATGTTACCGTGCTGCTCTTCATGGCAATGTGGCATGACTTTGGGGGGTTTCCAAACAGAAATGGTAATGAAACATCTTCTAACCTCCAAACACCCTTTCACTCTTTGATCCTTATGAAATGTGCAACCAGATATTCGCAAGAAGGCTCAGAGAGAATCAGCCCACTGGGGGAGAAGCCGTGAAACCGGCCAGTCCAGCAGAAAGAAACCCTCTGACCATCCCCATTGGCCAATAGAATGAACAAAATGCAGTCCTGGATGTAATTGAGAACAGAAACAATAACAGCAGAATCCAATCCCTGTAATCAGTTGTGAACTTGTCGGTGTCTCAGGAAGTGCGATGAATTACAAAATCCCTTTGCACATTGAGGGCAGGTGAATGGACTCTCCCCAGTGTGAACTCCCTGGTGTGACTGCAGACGGCATAACCGAGTGAATCGCGCAAATACACGTAAACAGGTGTGAGATAGTCGGGATTATGGAGACATGGCTGGCCAATGACCAGGGATGGGAACTGAATATATTCACTGAGGACAAAGGAAAAGGCAGTGGAGTAACAGTGCCGGTTAAAGAGGAAATTAATCTTCCGGTGGTGGCTATGAGGGAGTGAGTCTCGTATTCGGTGGCTCTCACTCCGGCCGGAATTTTGGACCTGGTTTCCCAACTTTCCGGAACTTTTGAGTGCTGGAAAAGACGGCCACAAAGCTGCTGATTTAAACGTGCGGAGCTGCATGGAAACAAAGAAGAGCAGAAAGCAGTGAAAGCAGGAACAGGGCAGAGACAAAGTGGTTTGGGAGCTGACCCAGGAACAAAGATGGCTGATGTACGGACTGCGGACCAGACGATCCAAGCAGCGCTGGACAATATGCTGCAGGTCATAAAAGGAAGTTTTGAAGCAATGAAGCGGGATAACTTTGAACCATTTCAGAAAGCGGTGGAGCAAGTGAACCAAAAACTAGAGGCCCAGGACAAAAAGGTCAAGGAGCTGGAGCAAGCGGTGGAGGAACAGGCGGACACACAAATGATCGCTACAATAGAAATAGATGGGTTCAAGGAGTGACACAAAAGGCTGCTTGACAGACTTGAAGACTTGGAAAACAGAGCCCGCAGACAAAATCTGAAAACTATTGGCCTCCCGGAGAGGGCCGAAGGAGCGGACACCACGAGGTTTGTGACAGACCTGTTGCAGCAGCTGATGGGCTAACTCCTTCATGCGACCGCTGGAGCTGGATGGGGCACACAGAGTGCAGGTGAGGCAGCCATGACCGGGGGGGGAGGTTCCACCCCACTCCCCCCCCGACCAGTGGTGGTTAGGTTCCACAGGTTCACGGAGAAGGAGCGTGTCCTTCAGTGGGCAAAGAGCACAAAGAGCTGTACATGGAACAACAATGTCCTGTGCATCTACCAGGACTTGAGTCAGGAGGTGGCCAGGCGATGAGCAGCCTTAAAACGAATTAGGTTTTGTTCAAAAAGCACGTGAAGTTCGGTCAGGTCTTCCATGCGCGGCTTTGGGACACGCACCAGAGCCAGCATTACTACATGTGGACCCCGATGTGGCGATGGAGTTCGCAAAGGATCAGGGACTGGCGCTGAACTGAGGACCCACGGACTGAAGCCAGAGACTGAGTATTACTGTTTACCTGACTTCTATTTTTCTTGGATTGACTTTCTATTTTTTTGCTGCTTCACAGGTACTTTGTATTTTTTTTCGCTGCCTTTGGTTGCAATGGGTGAGGGGGAGATGGATGCTCCCTTTCTCGTTTCTTTCTGCTTTTTCTTTGTGTTATTTTCTTTTTGGAGCTTCCATCGTAACAGAAATGTGGCCGGGAAGCAATGGGGGTTAAAGTTATTTGATGCAGGGGGATTACACGGGTAGTGTTGCTGTGTTTTTCTTTTAATAATGCGCAGAAAGGGGTAATTGGTATCACTCATCTGTTTACACAACTGGAACAGCATTACAGCTGGAGCGGTCTCGGTTCTTTGTTTGATTGCCCTTTTTTGTTTGATCTTCCTTACTTCAGAGAGACTACTCGAGCAGGACAGACCGGTGGAATTGGTGTGGGTGGGTGGGGGGGATGAGCTCAGGGGAACAATGGGAGCGAGACAAGTGGGCACCGGAGAGATGAGTCACCAGCCTTGCAGGAAGCTAGTCAAGGAAGTCAGGTGGGGGGTATACATACAGCCAGTATATGGCAGGGGTCAGGTTACAGAGGGTTGTAGTTGCTGGGGGCGGGGGTGAAGCTATTCTGCTGACATGGGAGGGATATAAATTAGGTAGCAGAGAGGAGGTCGGGGGTGGGAACTGCCAGGAGGCGAACTGGGAGGGGCGCAGCACATGGACCGGGGGCGGGCTCAAGAAGGGTTATGGTTGACCGGCATTGGGGGGGGGGGGGCAGATGCCCTCCAACCAGGCTGACCAATGGGAATGTCAGAGGACTAAATGGGCCAGTCAAGAGGGCGCCTGTGTTCGCGCATTTGCGGGCTCTAAAGGAGGACGTAATCATGCTGCAGGAGACACATCTGGAAGTGACTGACCAGACTAGACTAAGGAAGGGCTGGATTAGTCAGGTCTTCCACTCGAGCTTGGACTCTTAAGTCCAGGGGGGTGGCAAATTTTTTGGGGTGGAGGACAAGTGCGCTAGATGCGCGGGAGGACCAGCGAATCACGTCCACATGTTTTGGGCAAAACTTAGGAGATACTGGGAGGGATTTGCGGACGTCATGTCCCAGATACTGAAAACTAGGGTAGTGATGAGTCCAGTGGTGGCAATTTTTGGGGTCTCAGAAGACCCGGGGGTCCAGGAGGAGAATGAGGCCGACATCTTGGCCTTTGCTTCCATGGTAGCCCAGCGACGGATACTGCTGGCATGGAGGGACTCAAAGCCCCCGAAGTATGGCTCTCAGGCATGTTGAGCTTTCTTGGTCTGGAAAAAATTAAGTTCGCCTTCAGAGGATCTGTATTAGGGTTCACCCGAAGATGGCAACCATTCATCGGCTTCTTTGCGGGGAATTGAACGTCAGTCAGCCTGGGGGGGGGGGGGGGGGGGGGGGGGGGGGGGGTGGTAGAATAGGGGGGATATAAATAGGCAGGTACTGTTTATGAGAGAGGATGGGTCATTTGCACTGTGTTTTTGTTGATATTTGCACATTATTGTACACTGCAACTGTTCACAATGCCAAACATACCTCCATAAAATTATTTATTTAAAAAAAAGAGGAAATGAAGGCAATAGTGAGGAAGGATATCAGCTCTGACAATGTGGAATCTGTGTGGGTAGAGCTGAGAAACACCAAGGGGCAAAAAAATTAGTGGGCATCATATATAGACCCCAAACTGCAGTGATGATGTTGGGAATGGCACAAAACAGGAAATTAGGCTGACTGTCGAAGAGGCGACAAAGAAATGGTTTGGGGGAAATCGATGGGATTGAAGGCTGTTAAATCCCCAGCGCCTGATAATCTGTATCCCAAAGTACTTAAAGAAGTGGTTCTAGAAATAGTGGATGCATCGGTGGTCATCTTCCAGGATTCTATAGACTCTGGAACAATTCCTGCAGATTAGAAGATGGTTTATGCAACTCACTATTTAAAAAGGGAGGTGGAGACAACACAGGGAATTATAGACCAGTAAGCCTGACATTGACAGTGGGGAAAATTTGAGAATCCATTATCAAAGATTTTAAAGCAAAGCACTTAGAAAACAGTGGCAGGATCGGACAGAGTCAGCATAGATTTATGAAGGGGAAATCATGCTTGACAAATCTACTGGAATTCTTCGAGGATGTAACTGGTAGAGTTGATGAGGGGGAGCCAGTGGATGTGGTATATTTGGACTTTCAGATGACTTTTGACATATTCCCACATAAGATATTAATGTGTAAAATTAAAGCACAGGGGATTAGTGGTAGTGTATCGAGATAGATAGAAAACTGGTTGGTGGACAGGAAACAAAGAGTAGGAATTAATGGATCTTTTTCAAATTGGCAGGCAGTGGCTAGTGGGGTACCGCTGGGATCAGTGCCTGGGCCCCAGATATTCACAAGATATATAAATGATTTTACTTTTCAAATTTAAAGTACCCAATTCTATTTTTCCAATGAAGTGTTAACTTAGCATGGCCAATTCACCTACCCTGCACATCTTTGGTGTTATGGGGTGAGACTTACGCAAAATCGAGGAGAACTTGTCTCCATAGACAATCACCCGGGCAGGATTGAACTCTGGTCCTCAGCACCGTGCGGCAGCAGTGCTAACCACTACACCACTTATATATTAACAATTTAGATGAGGGAACAAAATGCAATATCTCCAAATTTGCAGATGACACAAGTTGCGTGGGAGGGTGAGCTGTGAGGAGGTTGCAGAGATCCTTCAGAGTGATTTGCACAAGTTGAGTGAGTGGGCGAATGAAGGCAGATACAGTATAATTTGGAGAGATGCAAGGTTATCCACATTGGTTGCAAAAATGAGAAGGCAGGCTATTATCTGAACGGCCATAGATTAGGAGAGGGGAATGTGCAACGAGATCTGGGTATCCTCGGACACCAGTCACCGAAGGTAAACATGTAGCTGCAGCAGGCAATAAAGAAGGAAAATAGTAGCCTTCATGGCGAGCGGATTCGAGTACAGGAGCAGGGATAACTTGCTGTCATTATACAGGGCCTTGGAGAGGCCATACCTGGAATATTGTGAGCAGTTTTGGTCTCCTTATCTGAGGAAGGATGTTCTTGCTCCAGAGGGAGTGCAGCGAGCGTTTACCAGACTGATTCCTGGGTTGGTGGGACTGACGTATCAGAGATTGAATCAGTTAGGATTGTATTCGCTGGAGTTCAGAAGAATGGGGATCTCATTGAAACCTATAATATTCCAACAGGACTTGACAGGGTAGATGCAGGAAAGATTTTCCCGATGGTGGGAATGTACAGAACCAGAGGTCACAGTCTGAGGATACGGGGTAGACCATTTGGACAAAGATGAGGAGAATTTTCTTCACCCAGACAGTGGTGAGCCTGTGGAATTTGTTACCACAGGAAATAGTTGAGGCCAATACATTGTATGCTTTCAAGAAGCAGTTAGATATCGCACTTAGGGCGAAGGGGATCAAAGGATATGGAGGGGAAAGCGGGATTAGGCTATTGAGTTGGATGATAAGCCATGATCATAATGAATGGCAGAGCAGGCGCGAAGGGCCAAATGGTCTCTTCCTGCTCCTATTTTCTATGTTTCTATGTAATCCCTTCCCACACTAAGAGCAGGTGAATGACCTCTCCCCACTGTGAACTTGCTGGTGTATCTGCAGACTGGATAACTGTGTGAATCCATTCCCACAGAGGGAGCAGTTGAATGGCCTCTCCCCAGTGTGAACATGCTGGTGTTTCCGAAGGTTGGACGAATTACTGAATCCCTTCCCACACTGAGAACAGGTGAATGGCCTCTAACCAGTGTGAATTCGCTGATGTCTCTGCAGGGTGGATGAACTAACAAATACCTTCCCACACTGTGAGCAGGTGAACGGCCTCTCCCCAGTGTGAACTCGCTGATGGTTCCGAAGATTGGATGAATTATTGAATCCCCTCCCACACTGAGAGCAGGTGAATGGCTTCTCCCCAGTGTGAACTCGCTGGTGTGCATGCAGACTGGATAACTGAGTGAATCCCTTCCCACAGGGAGAGCAGGTGAATGGCCACTCCCCAGTGTGAACTCGCTGATGTGTCCTTAGGTTGGACGAAGAACTGAATCCCTTCCCACACTGAGAGCAGGTGAATGGCCTCTCCCCAGTGTGAACTTGCTGGTGTGTATGCAGACTGGATAACTGAGTGAATCCCTTCCTACAGTGAGAGCAGGTGAATGGCCTCTCCCCAGTGTGAACTCGCTGATGTCTCCGTAGGTTGGACGAAGAACTGAATCCCATCCCACACTGGGAGCAGATGAATGGCTTCTCCCCAGTGTGAACTCGCTGGTGTGTATGCAGACTGAATAAGTGAGTGAATCCCGTCCCACACTGAGAGCAGGTGAATGGCTTCTCCCCAGTGTGAACTCGCTGGTGTGACTGCAGGTTAAACAAGTGCGTGAATCCCTTCCCACACTGAGAGCAGGTGAATGGCCTCTCCCCAGTGTGAACTCGCTGGTGTGCCTGCAGGTGAGATAACCGAATGAATCCATTCCCACACTGAGAGCAGGTGAACGGCCTCTCCCCAGTGTGACTGCGGCGATGAGTCTCCAGCACAGATGGGGCTCTAAATCCCTTCCCACAGTCAGCACATTTCCACGGTTTCTCCATGTTTTGGGTCTCCTCGTGTCTCTCCAGATTGGACAATCAGTGGAAGCCTTGTCTATACACAGAACATGTTCACTGTCTCTCCTCACTGTGAATGGTGTGATGTTTTTTCAGGCTGTGTAACAGGTTAAAGCTCTTTTCACAGTCAGTTCACTGGAACTCTCTCACTCGGGTGTGTGTTGTGTGGGTCTCGGTGCTTCTCCAGTCACACTCACGTTTAAAATCTTTTGAAGCCGACAGATCGGACAAATCTACTTCTCCCCGATGATATTCAGAGTCCGATGATATTCAGATCAGAAGGAACAGAGTGAGTTTGTCACATTGAAATGTGATGTTTGAGATTTCTGTCTATAATTCCTCCTCTTCTTATATCTTTTTTTAAAAAATTAGAAAGGTCATAATTGTTAGTGCAGGATAGAAATTCAGAGCAGACAATTCTTGTTCCGATGGAATATCATTTCCTCTCTCGTTCGCCAAAAGCTGTAAATATCCATCCCACACACTCTCCCTCCATTCTCACTCTGCTGCATCTAATATTCACCCTCCCAATTCTCCTGAAGGCGCTAATTCATGTTGATTGACAGATCCAAGCTCAGCTCACTGCTTCCTGACCAGGACACAGAGTTTAGAATAGGAGTAAGACTAGGCCATTCGGCCCACCGAGTCTGCTCAACCGTTCAATGGGATCCTTGGCCGATCTACCTCAGCACCATTTTCCCACACGGTCCCCATATCCCTCGATATCTTCAATATTTAGAAACCTAGCAATATTTGTCTTGAACATACCTGATGACTGAGGCTCCACATTCCTCAGGGGTAGATAATTCCAAAGCTTCACCACATTTGTGAGTGAACAAAATCCCTCATAGAACATAAGACTGCAGAAGGAGGCCATTCGGCCCATTGAGTCTGCACCGACCCACTTCCACCCTGTCCCCGTAACCCAATACCCCTCCTAACCTTTTTTTTGGGTTACTGAGGGCAATTTTTTGGTCCCTTAGGGCAATTTAGCATGGTCAATCCAGCTAACCTGCACGTCTTTGGATTGTGGGAGGAAACTGGAGCACCCGGAGGAAATCCATGCAGACGCGGGGAGAACGTGCAGACTCCATGCAGACAATGACCCAGCAGGGAATCGAACCTGGGATCCTGGCGCTGTGAAGCCATAGTGGTATCCACTTGTGCGACCGTGCTGCCCTCACATCTCATCTCAGCTTGCATTCTGTTTTCCTGCCTGAACCCCATAACCCTTAACTCCATTCTCACTCAAATATCTGTCAAACTCGTGTTTGAATATATTCAATGACACCCCCAGACTCCGCTGCTCCCTGTGGAAATGGAATCCAAAGACTAACCTTCAGAACATAATATTCTTTATTAGTGTCACAGGTAGGCTTACATTAACACTGCATTGAAGCTACTGTGAAAAGCCCCTCATCGCCACACTCCGGCACCTGTTCGGGTACACAGAGGGAGAATTCAGAATGTCCAATTCAGCTCAAAAGCATGTCTTTCAGGACTCGTGGGAGGAAACCAGAGCACCTGGAGGAAACCCACGCAGTCACAGGAGAACATGCAGATTCCACACAGACAGTGACCCAAGCCGAAATCGAACCCAAGTCCCTGTTGCTGTAAAGCAACAGTGCTAACCACTGTGCGATCATGCTACTACATTAGATATATCTCTGCCCAATATTAATTTACTGTCCCTGAAATGTCAGCCATATCCTGGGGAAACCAACACTTTAGTTGTAAACATTAGGAAAGAGACCATCCGTTTAGCCAGATAAATAAATGAATCAAGCTGAGGGACACTGCAGCCTGGGTGTGATTACACCCTCGGGCACTAGGACCTGGCCGGGTGAGACTATGAACCCTGACCCATTACAGACGTCCCGCACTCACGCATGCGCGCCGCTGCATTTGAATCAAGATGGCGGCTGTTGATTGGGCCTGTTATAGGGAAAAGAATCGAAGCTACAAACGCAGGACCTACTGGTACTTATTCCTGGTTTAGGGCCTTCACGCAGTGTTTAGAAACTCTCTCCCTCCAGAGTGGACGCCATCGCTTCCTCCGGATTTCCGCATCCTTACCCGCTGCCCATGAGACAAAGAAGGGTCTCTTTCCCAGGCGCCATCACACCGCGCATGCTCCAACTACTCCAGGCAATGCGCCTGCGCACTGCTGCCCTGCAGTGTCGATAGGGGACATTGACCACCGCGGCGAATGCCGGGGAATGCACGCGCCATTGATCATCCCAATTAGTGAATCGTGATTTTTGTTTGCTATGATGTGAAGATTGGGCGAGTGGGATAAAAATCATACATAAATCCAAGTGAGAAGGAGACGTGGTATAGTAGTACAGTGGGACTAAGGTGCTGAGGACCTAAGGCGCATGATGGACTGGGGTTGTGTTCATTGCTTTCTGTAGTTTCTGATGGTATTGGGCTGAGCAGTTGCCACAGCAGGCTGTGATGCAGCCAGATAGGATGTTTTCCTAATCATGTTTTCCTGCATCTGTAAAAATTGTAAGACTCAACGTGGACAAGCTGGATTTCCATAGTTTCCTGAGGAAGTATAGGCGCTGTTATGCTTTCTTGGTCGTAGCATCGATGTGTGAAGCCCTATCCAGCTAATATTGGAAAATAGATATCTAATGCGAGGTAATCAATTTGTGTATCCTTTTTAGCGTGGCCAATCCACCTACCCTGCACGTCTTTGTAGCTGAGATCCACACAGGCACAGGGAGAACAATTTATGTATCCTTAATGAACATCGATATGCAGAGAGAGAGATGAAAGGCCTTCAAACATCTCACTTGGGACAGAACTGTCTGAAACTCGAAACAGGATCTTCAGGAGATCTGAAATTTAATAAATTTCGAGTACCCAATTAATTTTTCCAATTAAGAGGCAATTTAGCGTGGCCAATCCACCTAATATGCACATCTTTGAGTTGTGGGGGAAACCCACGCAAACATGGTTGGTGGGTGGGTGGGGGTGGGGGGGGGGGGGGGGGGGGACGTGCAAACTCCACATGGATAGTGACCCAGAGCCGGGATTCGAACCTGGGTTCTCAGCACCATAAGTAGCAATGATAACCACTGTGCTGCCCACCCATGTCTCATTCTTAAAGTGCGTCACCTCGTTCTAGTCTTTCCATGGATCCAAACTACAGTGGACTTTTTGGGTACGGACATTTTCATTGCGGGACACTAAATTAGAATTAAAACAGTACAGCACAGAACAGGGAGGTATGTTCCAGGAGAAATTAGTTGTTAAGCAGATGTTGGTCCAGCATTGCAATAGAATACAGCATTGTTTGATTAACAAGTATATCCGTTGAGTATTTCAAGCGACCAAGGTGTTCCAGAATATTTTTTGGTAGAATTACAGGATTGTCATTCACTGACAATGGAGGAACAGGTATATCTGTCCAACTCAGAATGATATGTGACTGGAAGTGATTGTGTCTGTCCACACTGGTGCCTTCGTCTTTGTTGCTGGTGGAGTGACAGGTTCTGTTCATGTCCTGGCAAACTCTTGTGGAGGTTCAGAGCTGATGGCAGGTACCTTTCCCGGAAGGATATTAACACACAGTTGGGTTTTTACAATAATCCAGCAGTTTCATGGTCTCCTTTTCTCCTGCTGGTCCCATAGATTCTGCCCAATTTCACAACCTCTCTCCTTGTGTTTGTGGCCTCTCTCTCATGCTCACTTTTTGCTTTCAGAAGGCCATATAATAAGAAGTGGAAAATTTAAAACAGATTTGAGGAGAAACTACTTCTCCCAAGGGTTGTGAATCTGTGGAATTTGCTATCCCAGATGCAGGGACAGTGAGTAAATTTAAGGAGGAGTTAGACAGATTTTTAAGTGGTAATGGTTTGAAGGTTTATGGAGAAAAGGCAGGACAGTGGAGTTGAGGTCATGATGGGATCAGCCATGATCACATTGATGTGTTTAGGCTCGGGAGGCTGAATTGCCTATTCAATCTCCTGGGTCATGTGTTCCAAGGAGGAGATGCTCTAGCTGATTTTGCAATCCACCTCTTAGTCTGTAGCATTAAAGGTGACAGATGAGGAATATATCAGCCAGAATGGCGGATCAGACTCACTTATAATAATAATGGGCCAAATGGCCTAATTCTGCTCCTAAATGTTATGAACTGTGTTTCTTACTCTCAAAGTGAGTGAATCCTTTGCTGTTTCTCCTCTGGGCCCCATCTCCACTATTATTGTCTGATTGTCCCAGTGAGACTCTCACTGTTATTATTGGACAATCAACGATTGTCTCAGCCTGTGGCCGCTCTCACCATCTGTCACCGTCACAATGCCCGTGATTGACGGCAGCTTTCGACCAATTGGAAGAGGAGGGGCGGGACTGGAGGCCCGACAGGGAGCGGCTGGTCCTCCAACCAATCGGAGTGAATGAGGGGCAGGACTGGGCTTGATTGAAGCATGCGCAGTGTGGGTCATGGCGATGGACAGCGGCTCCTTGTTGAGATCTAAAATCGGTCAGAGGCAATTGACGGGGCGGAGGGAGCAAAGAAGCACGTGGTGGGCAGGCATAAACATGTTGTGTGAGCCGCAAATCTGGGAAAAGAGCTTACCGGATCCAATTTGTACTGAGCGGGGCTGCAGATCCTCATGTTAGGCTCGGGTGAACGGCCACCATCTTTATTGGGGGAAAGCTCACCAGGGCGAATGTGGAGCCGCCATCTTTGTTGGAGGCAACGTTTTTTTAAAAAAGAATAATCCTTAACGTCACAATGAAGTTACTGTGAAAATCCCCAATCGCCACATTCCGGCGCCTGTTCGGGTCACTGAGGGAGAATTCAGAATGCCCAAATTACCTGACATCACGTCTTCACACTCTGCACAGACAGTGACCTTAGGCAAGAATCGAAGCTAGGACCCTGACGATGTGAAGCAACAGTGCTAACCACTGTGCTACCGTAGATTGGCCACGCTTAATTACTCCTTAATGTCCAGGGATGTGCAGGTTAGGTTCTTGGTTATGGGGATAAGGCGGGTGGACAAGGGAATGTAAATAGGTAGAGCGCTCATTCAAAGGGTTGGTGCAGACTCAATGGGCCGAATGGCCTCCTTCTGCACTGTTCGGGTACACAGAGGGAGAATTCAGAATGTCCAACTCTCCTAACAGCATGTCTTTTGGGATGTGTTGAAGGAGGTGATTGTTTTGGGAGGTATTTGTTACCCTACGTTCAGAATGAAGCCAACCATCAATCTACATTAGCCTTTGAGTCCCAACGTCTTATTGTTGAAGCAGAGCAGGAAGAGAAGAGAAAGACGTTCTGCTTTTCAGTTCTCACTACCTCTTGGGCTATTGTCCTCCATGTGTCTAAAGATCTACGACTGTGTCCAGTCACATGAAGAACCATGTCAAATCTCTCAACCTACCCTGAGTAAACATCATCCTCGAATAGAGGGACTGCTGATGACATGGAGGGGCAAAGTGTAGCAAGGAGTATGAGCGTTCATCCTGGACCAGGGAGCAGGAGGAGAGAATGTTGTGAATTTCTATCCTGGACTGACGGTGATTAATTTTGGAAAATCCTTTTACAGGGGGTTAGAAAGCGAGGATTTACGCAAAGCAAACTCAAACCAAGAATAGGTTTACTTTTTTCCTGAATTTCTTGTTTGGACTGACAAAGATGGCTTTTGCAACTTTCATTTTCAGGGTATTAGAAAAGGATTTGCAGGCAGGAAACACAAGCGAACCCTGACATCAAACTCCTACAGCATCACTCAATTCATCAGGACCTGGATATTATTGCACTTTCAGTGTAAGCATTGAGTTCCAAGTCATTACCACTCAGTGTAAAATTTCTGCCTCATATCACCCTGTAGATCTTGCTCCAAATCTTAAATCTGTGTCCTGAAATCCTTTTGCAATCAGCTGGAAAGAGCAACGTTTCTTTAACTACTTTACCGAGACCAATCAGAAACTTGTACCTCTATCAATCTCCGTTCCTCCAAGGAGAACAACCGCAGTTTCTCCAACCTAACATTGCAACTAAAATCCCTAATTCCTGGAACTATTCTGTTAAGTCTCCCCGCACTCTCTCAAGGACCGTCACATCCTCCATAATATATGGTTTGCACAGACCCAGATGTTCTGACTTCCTGTCTGTGATGTCATCACGCACCGACACTTGCACGGTGACATCACCCCCCGTTCCCTGGATATTTCCTCAACTAGGAAACTTTTCCTCCAACTCCAGAGTTGCTGATATCTTTCCAGCTTTAGGCTACAGTGGGACATTTTAATATTGAAAACAATGAAACTGCTTCACAGCTGAGTATTTCTAAGCATTTCTCAACAATTTTGAGCTTTTAGTGCTCTGCTCTGTTACCTGTGAGGGGTTCCGTGACTCTGGAGCTGGTGTGACTCTCAAAAAACAATGCAAAACACCCGTGGAGGGTGAGGGCTACCAGCTTTCGACATATAAAATTCATTCTTTCTCTCGCTCGCTCGCTCGCTCTCTCTCTCGCTCTCTCCCTCCCTCAGAAAACTCAACCAAGATTCACTTCAAAATCTGACAGTCACTCAGTTCATTAGGACCTGAATGCAAGTGTTTCTGTTTGATCTGTGGTTGAAGATTTAAACATCTGTGCAGCTGAAATAGGATAGAGCAAGATTTGCAAACAAGGATGTGAATGTTCCATTGAGATTTTGCTTAACCAGTGCCCAATGTAGGTCAATGAGCACAGGAGTGATGGGTAAGTGAGTGGGACTCAACTTTGGCAGATTCCCTTCCCTGAAGGACATTCGTGAACCAGTTTTCATGGTCACTTTTTCCTAGTGCTGGCCTCACAAATGACCAGATTCATTCAGCTCAATTTCACAACCTGCCTTTGTGTTTTTGTGGTTTCTCTCTCACTCCCTTTTTTCTGCTCTCAAATGAATTTCACAGGGTGTTAGAAGAGGAGGATTTGCAGTCAGGAAACTGAAACTGAAAATGATATCAGAATCTGATGGAGTTGGCCAATTTATTGTAACCTGAATACATTGTAATTTGAACATGGAAGAAAAAAGCACCAATCGCAGCCGGGGGAAACCGTTCACGTGTTCTGTGTGTGGACAAGATTTCAGCCAATCATCTGGCCTTTCGGAACATAATTGCAATCAGGACAGGGAGATGCCGTGGAAATGTGGGGACTGTGAGAAGGGATTCAATTACCCATCGCAGCTAGAAACTCATCGACGCAGTCACAATGGGAACAGGCCGTTCACCTGCTCTCAGTGTGGGAAGGGATTTACTCACACATCCACTCTGCTGAGACACCAGCAACTTCACACTCAGGAGAGGCCATTCACCTGCTCTCAGTGTGGGTTGGAATTCAATCGGTCATCCAACCTAGCATTACACCAACGGGTTCACACTGGGGAGAAGCCGTTCATCTGCTCCCAGTGTGGGAAGAGATTTGCTCACTCATACACCCTGCGGACACACGAGCGAGTTCACACTCTGGAGAGGCCATTCACCTGCTCCCAGTGTGGGAAGGGATTCACTCATTCAGCCAATCTGCTGAGACACCAACGAGTTCACACTGGGGAGAGACCGTTCACCTGCTCCCAGTGTGGGAAGGGATTCACTCAATCATCCCACCTACTTGCACATCGGTATATTCACACTGGGGAGAGGCCATTCACCTGCTCCCTGTGTGGGAAGGGATTCAGTCAGTCATCCAACCTGCTGAAACACCAGCGAATTCATAAGTAACTGTTGTGATTGGAAGTTGCTGGTGATCATATTCAGGACTGAACCATGTCCATCTGAGTCTGTTTCTGCTTAATTAAAAAATAACTCCAGCTCAGTTATAGGTGTTAATATAGTTGGTCTTTGAAAGAGAGGATTTGCAGTTAGGAAACACAAACCAAACATCATATCAGCATCTAACACTTACTGAATTTATCGGAAACTGAATCAGATTTTGAACATAGCAGGAAAAAGCACCGTTCACAGTGGAGAGGAACCGCACATGTCCTGTGTGTGGACAAGGCTTCAGCCAATCATCTAGCCTGCCAGTATATAAATGCAGTCACACTGGGAGAAACCATGGAAATGGCGAGACTGTGGGAAGGGATTTGATTACCCATCCAAGTTGAAAATCCATCAGTGCACTCACACTGGGGAGAGACCGTTCACCTGCTCCCAGTGTGGGAAAGGGCTGACACACTCGCACCACTTGCAGCCACACCAACATTTCTCGCTGGAGAGAGGCTGTTCACCTGCTTCCACTGTGAGAAGGGATTTGCACATTCCTCCAATCTGCTGAGACATCAGTGAGTTCACACTGGGGAGAGACCATTTAAACATCCAGACTGTGAGGAGTTTTAAAACAATTCTGGATAACTGATGTCCCCTTAACATGTTCACGCTGTAGAACTGTGTTCAGACTATCTTCTCGCCTCACTACAGCTGTGAGTTCACACAGGGGAGAAGCCGTTCACCTGCTCCGAGTGTAGGAGGGGATTCACTCAGTTATCCCTGTATGCTGACTGGACTGGAGAGGCTTCTTATGGGGGTCGGCAGTAAAGTGACCTTATTCAATGGTGGACCAGGCTCGATAGACTGATTTTAAAAAAAAAATTGTTCATATTTATTGAACATCTCTAATTGCCCTGGAGGAGGGAGTTAAGAGTCATCCACTTTGCTGTGGGTCTGGAGTCACATGGAGGCCAGATCAGGTAAGGACAGCAGATTTCCTTCCCTAAAGGACATGAGTGAACCAGTTGAGTTTTAATGACAATCGACAATGATTTCATGGTCATCATTAGACTTTTAATTCCAGATTTTTATTTAATTAAAATGTCACCATCTGCAGTGGCGGGATTTGAACCCAGGTGATAGAACATTACCCTGGGTTTCTGGTTTAGTAGTCCAGTGACAATACCACACCGTCACTGCTATCTCACAGGAGGTAGTGGTAGTGGTGTCGTAGCTGACTCCTATTTCTTATGATGTGAAGATGCCGGCTTTGGACTGGGGTGAACACAGTAAGAAGTCTTACAACACCTGAGGAAGGAGCAGTGATCCGAAAGCTAGTGTTTGAAACAAACATGTTGGACTTTAACCTGGTGTTGTAAGACTTCTTACTGTAAAAACCCTGAAGACATCAAAATTTTACGTTATTTACCCAAAGAGCAGTAAAGTGAAACATTGTCCACAATAGGTACAAAATAAGAGGATATGAAGCTCTGTAGCTTCAATAAACACGGAAAGAGGGAAATGAATGTCCAATAAAGACCTGATCCACTTACCAATCACTGTCAGAGTTCAGGGACCAAAATCAAAAATAATAAGAGGCTGTGTAAATTATTTGGGAAAGATAGTTAAACAAACAATGTGAACAGGGTGGGATGTGTTCGGAGACAGGATGTTCCAGTTCACCATCCTGGGATTCTCAGTGTCAACAGGGTGGGATTTATTTGGAGACAGGATGTCTCAGTTCCCACCCTGTGGTTCTCAGTGTGAACAGGGTGGGATGTGTTTGGAAACAGGATGTCCCAGTTCCCCATCCTGGGGTTCTCAGTGTGAACAGGGTGGGATGTGTTTGGAGACAGGATGTCTCAGTTCCCCATCCTGGGATTCTCAGTGTGAACAGGGTGGGATGTGTTTGGAGACAGGATGTCTCAGTTCCCCATCCTGGGGTTCTCAGTGTGAACAGGGTGGGATGTATTTGGAGACAGGATGGCCCAGTTCACCATCCCGGGATTCTCAGTGTGAACACGGCGGGATGTGTTTGGAGACAGGATGTCCCAGTTCCCCACCCTGGGGTTCTCAGTGTGAACAGGGTGGGATGTGTTTGGAGACAGGATGTCCCAGTTCCCCACCCTGGGGTTCTCAGTGTGAACAGGGTGGGATGTGTTTGGAGACAGGATGTTCCCGTTTTCCACTTTAAAGGGACAAGGAGAGAACCAGCTCCATTGAATGGTGATGCTTTATGACATCATTCCATTACCTGGTAAATGCCCTCCCAGACTCCAGTTCATCAGGAGCTGGGAGTGTTTGATGGGGCAGGGCAGCGGGAATTTTACCCTTATCAAAGCTGTGCTGTACCTACTCTCTGGCACTGTTTGATGTGGCGTGTAGTGGGAGTTTTCCTTTGTACCTAGCTTGGGCTGTACTTGTCCTGTGAGTTTGTGATGGGATGATTTGGAGAGAACTTTGTTCTGTACCTTAGATGGGCTGTACATACCTTGGGAGTGTTTGTTGGGAAAGTGGAGAGGGAGACTTGCACTGTTCCTGACAAGTGTTGTACCTGCCCCGAGTGACTCCCACTTCAGAGCAGGTCCATTAAATTTACTCAGAAGGCAGAGGTGGGCCACCTTCTTGAACCTCTTCAGTCCATGTGGTGTACGTACACCCACAGCACTGTTAGGAAGAGATATCTTCTGTCCAGGATATCGATACAGCAACAGTGAAGGAACGGCGGTACTTTTCCAAGTCCTGATGGCGTGTGGCTTGGAAGGAAACTACCACAAGGTGTTGTTCCATACATCTGCTGCCCTTGTCCTTCTAGGTGTCGTGGTTGTGTGGGAAGAGATTCACTCAGTAATTTATCTGCTTTGTGGATGAAAAGAGCTTTGCTGATAATGGAGCCACAGCTTTTCAGAAATCCTGCACTTCATTTCAAATTGTAACAGATTGTTCAATTTACATTGTGGTTTTACAGAATTCTCTGTATCCAGACTCCATTAAACACACTCAGAAAGTAGGAAACAATGGGCTGTTGATTTAATGTTTATTTCTATTACATAAGTGACTGCACATTGAGACCATGAGATTATTGGATACTCAAAGGAGGACACATTAGAAAGAGCTGTGAGTGTAATCAGCACATTGTTCTAATCTGGTTCCTCTGCTTGAAGCCAGACCAGGTCAGAAGCCCCAGGATTTTAGATATTGAACCGTTTTGGTTTTAGTAAAGTATTGCTAACTTGATAATAAATTCCAACACATACTCAGATCCTCTTGCAATGATGTTCAACACACCACTTGCCTTCCTGATCACTTGCTACACCTGCTTTTGGTGACTCATGAACAAGGACACCCAGATCCCTCTGGATATCGGCACTTCCCAATCTCTCACCATTTAAGAAATATACTACATCACCGTTCCAATATTTAGACAATATAGACAAAATATTGTCTATATTATCATCCATCTGCCATGTTCTTGCCCATTCATTATCCTGTCCAAATACTCTTGAATCCTCTTTGCATCCTCCTCAGAACGCACATTCTCACCTAGTTTTGAGTCATCAGCAAACATGGAAATATTGCATTTGGTCCCCCACCCACATCATTGACACAGATTGTGAATAACTGGAGCCCGAATACTGATCCTTGTAATACCTCACTGGTCATAGTCTGCCCAGCTGAAAATGATCCATTTATTCCTGCTCGCTGTTGTCTGTGAATCCTCAATCTGTGCCAGTATATCCCCACCCACCATTCATATGTTTCCGAACCTCCTCTGTTGGACTTTATCAAAAGTTTTCTGAAATTCCAAATGCTTACTGGTTCCCTTTTCTCTTTTGCAGCAATATTATTTTTTTAATTAATTTAGCGTACCCAATTATTTTTTTCCAATTAAGGGGCAATTTAGCATGGCCAATCCACTTAACCCGCACATTTTTGGGTTGTGGGGTGAAACCCACGCAGACACAGTGGTAATATTCTTAAAGAAAACTTTCAACAGCTTTGGAATCATAGAATTTACAGTGCAGAAGGAGGGCATTCGGCCCATCAAGTCTGTGCTGGCCCTTGGAAATAGCACCCAACTTAAGGCCACACTTCTCCCCTCTCCTCATAACCCAGTAACCCCACCGAACCTTTTTTGGACACAAAGGGAAATTTATCATGGCCAATCCACCTAACTTGCATATCTTTGGACCGTGGGAGGAAACCCACGCACACACGGGCAGTATGTGCAGACTCCGCACAGACAGTGACCCATGTCGATAATCGAACCTGGGACCCTGGAGCTTTGAAGCAACTGTGCTACCCACTGTGCTACCATGCTGCCCCATGGAACATATCATTTCTCTTTCAGAAATTCATGCTGAATTTCCCAGATCAGTTATTATTTTCTAAATGTTGCTGTTAATACATCCTTTGTAACAGATTCTAGTATTTTTCCCATTACTGATGTCAGGATAACAAGTCTGTCGTTCCGCATTTATTCCCCCGTTTCTGAAAAAGTGGGATTACATTTTCAACCTCCAATCTGCAGAGTCTATAGAATGTTGAAAGATGACCAGCAGCGTATCCTGTGTCGACAGCCACCTCCTCTGACACTCTGCAATGTAAATCATCGGGTCCAGGTATTTATCAACTTTCAATCCCATTAATTTCTCCAGTGCTACTTTTTCACTCATCTCATTCAGTTCCTCATTCCCATTAGTCTGTAGTTTCTCTCTTATTTCTGGGAGGTTTTTCTACGTTCCTCTTGGAGACAGACACAAAGTAATTAATTAGCTTCTCTGCCATTTCCCTCTTCCCCATTATAAATAAATCCTGTCTGTCCTCTAATGAACCCACATTTGTCTTTAATAGAATCCCCAAAGTGCAGATGGAGGCCATTCAGCCCATTGATTCTGCACTGACCCTCTAAATGATCATCCCACCTAGGCCCACTCCCCCGATCTATCCCCATAACCCCACCCGAATATGGACACTAAGGGGCAACTTAGCATGGCCAATCCACCTAACCTGCGCATCTTTGGACTGTGGGAGGAAACCAGAGCATCTGGAGGAAACCCACGCTGACACAGGGAGAACGTGCAAATATCACAGTGTGTGTAGTTTGTGCATACTCCTCAAATCTGTGAGTTTCCTCCAGGTGCTCTGATTTCCTCTCACAGTCCAAAGATGTGCAGGTTAGGTGGTGTTATTGGGAGTTGACAGACATGACAGGAGACTGGACAGAAACTGGAGATAGATGTGAGTTCATGACTCAGACAAGGGACATTTTTTTTGAGACAGTTTGATGGTGGGTTAGAGGAAGGGAGAAAACAGCAGGGGTATCTGATCGGATTGTCTCAATCTTCATGACAAAGAATCTCCACGAGCTCCTCGCAGTTGTTTTGGAGATGAGAATGGAGAAGACAGGGGAGAAGGAGGATCCTTCAAAGGGAACTAACGTATGTTTGAGGTGTTAAAAAGATTAAATAGGGGCAGCACGGTGGTGCAGTGGATTGCACTGCTGCCTCATGCCCGCGAGGTCCCAGGTATCCCAGTTCTGGGTCACTGTCCGTGTGGAGTTTGCACATTCTCCCCGTGTTTGCGTGGGTTTCGCCCCCACAACAAAAAAGATGTGCCGGTTAGGTAGATTGGCCACGCTAAACTGCCCCTTTATTGGAAAAAATGAATCGGGCATTCTAAATTTTAAAAAAAGATTAAATATAGCATGTTAACCCTAAGCTGATTTATTTAAATGTTATCTTGACTATTAGCCTGTGTAACTGGTTTGAAATGTATTAACATCAGCAGAAACAGACCCCAATGAAGATGGATCAGACCTGGATGTGATTAACAGCAAAATCCACTCACTGTAATTACTGTGAATTCGCTGGTGTCTCATCAGGTTGGATGACTGTGTGAATCCCATCCCACACTTGGGGCAGATGTAAGGCCTCTCCGCAGTGTGAACCCTTGTGTCAGCAGGCTGGATGACTGAGTGAATGTCTTCCCACACTGGAGCAGGTGAACGGTCTCTCCCCAGTGTGAGTTCGCTGGTGTACAGTGA